>NW_003546797.1:38889-55567 GCF_000090795.2 Amphimedon queenslandica
CAACTATAAAAAGGAGTACTGGGGTAGGACTGTGTATTATCAGAGTAGTTATTATTGTGATAATCATCAATGTTAATTCACCCTTTTTAAAAGCATTGGACAGCTTAATTTATAATGTTGATTTCCTGTCATAGAAATTATGCTTTGTATTGTGAATAATTAATAACCAGTTGTGCCCATACAAAATTTATATCATAATAATAGTATACTTACAGCTAAATCAAAAGGCACCATCAGGTTGTATATACGGTATATACTGTAAGTCGGGATATATTTGCAGCTGCTTATTTTTGCGATAATAAAAACTAATAAAAAGGTTCAATGGCTAATTGAACTAAAGAAAGGTTCCATGGCATAAAACATAAGGTCTGATAATAAGTTGTGCATATGCAAGCTAAAATAATATACCGTATTTCCTTAAATAGAAGCCGTATTCGAATAAACGCTGGGGTAGCAATAGAATTAAACTATAAATACGCAACACCAGATTAGGAGTGACTCAGTAGTCTAGTGGGCAATGCCTGAAGTTCCAGAAGTCAAAAGCTTGAGGCCACGGGTTCAAATCCCGCTCTGGGCCAAATTTTTTATTATTTTTTATATATTTTTTGGAGGTCCAAGTATCATTTTAGGAAATAGACGCCCGGGCTTTTATTTAAGGAAATACGGTACCTTCTTGATGTGTTAATAATTTTAATTACATATATATATATATATATATATAGTGGAGGAAATTCAATAAAAGTGGCCCAAACATATTCATATTTGTAATAGTTTCCTCTTGTATAGTGAGTGAGTGTGGAGGAATTAGTAACAGAATACGAGGAATAAAGAAGGAACTAGTAATAGAGTATAAGGAACTAGTAATAGAGTATAATGAATGAGTATAATGTGATAATAGGAAGTGAAGAGGTAAAGGGAGATACCTCATGAATCAGGTACTGTATGGAACCTGATACTACACTATCCTATATAAAGGAGAGAATATCAACCAGTCTTTATAGGGATCCTCTCTCTCTCTTTCGTTACTTCTCTCTTGGTAATTATGAAGATGAATGCTATTGTCGTTCTTTGTTTGTTGCTCAAAGTAGCAGTGTCTATAGACCCCATACCTGATGCTGATGATAGGTTACATGTATACGCCCTGCCTGTGGGTCAGGGAGACTGTACTGTGATACAGTGTCCTAGAGGTCAAGGTGATCCTCGGAAAGGAACAGTCAGTATTATTGATGCTGGAGCCAGCAGATCTACAAACAAGCTAGGTATGAAAGAAAAGGACATTTTGGACTTTCTTGCTGGGACTAGACTTAACTTTGTAGTCATCACCCATTCTGATTTGGACCATAGGAGCTACATAAATGCAATATTACAATCTTATGGCAAGACCCATTTACAAAAGACTAACATAAAGAAGACATTTCCCGTGTATCATTCTTGTGCTTGGTCCAGTTATCGTATTAAAAGTGAATATGCTAAATCTAAGGAAGTATCTAAATGTGCCGGAGTTAAGAAGTGCAAGAAAAAGTTAAAATTGTGTCCTCATTCTGATAATTTTGGCCCCACACTCTCTTTTGTAGCTTCTGCTTATGGAGGGTGCCAGGGTAAGAATAAAAAAGCTGCAAATGAAGACTCTATTATTTCTAAAATAACTTATGCTGGTAGATCAACACTAATCACTGGTGATTTTGAGCTCAAAGATGATAAAATGACGACTTTTCTACAGAAAGCAAATGGTGATCTTAAGTCTGATATCTATAGGCTCAGTCATCATGGTGCTTCAAATAAGAAAGCTAATCAGATACAGTTTTTAGATGCTGTTGGTGCAAGTTATGTCTTCTCAAGCAGTGGATATAAGTATGGGCATCCAAGATGTCAAATATATGAGTATTATTATAAGAAAAAGTTACTTGATATTGTAGCCAAACATCCTTACACTTGCTTTCAAAGTAGCAAAAAACACAGTTTTGAGCCATTAGAAATAAGACAACCAATATATGTAACTCATATAATCAGAAAGAATTCATTTTTATTTGGTTCTGATATCAAGTCATATTATTTAATTAAGTTCAATATTAATCCATTAGGCCACATTTGTGTTGAATTCATACACATGGGTGATGAGAAATGACTATAGTGTTTTTGGTAGTGCTATTAATATTATTATTATTATTATTATTATTATTATTATTATTATTATTATTATTATTATTATTATTTTGCTTTTTTTAGTTTAGTATCTCAGTTAGTATAGCTTCTATTACATGTGAGATTTTGTCGTCCTTTATTTTAATCTAACAATTATTTTATTATTGGTACTACTGGTGCATGACACAGACTTCCATTTTTTCATTAGCACTTTTTTATATTTTAAAGCTATCTTTATTAATTCCTTTATCTTTTTTCTACCATTTTTAAAGTGAGATTTATTAGTTCTTTTCCCTTTAATCCAACCAGTCACATTATTAATAATATATTCAAGTTCATTAGTACCAGTATTATACAATAAACATGAGTCAGCCAGTTCCAGTATCACTAGTTACAGTTCCATTGTGAAGACAGTCAGTGAATAGATACCATAGGGCACCTTTTTAGGGCTTTAAATTTTGCAGGTTTCACAATTTTATTTAAGATTCTCGAAAATTACTTCTGCAAAAATCAAATTAATACGGTACAAGATGGCAGATGGCATAAATTCACAAAAATTAAATGCGCAATATTAAAACTTGCGAAACCTATAGCCCTCGACATGAGGCGCCCTATGGTACACTGAACTGAAGGTGTGTATCCTAAACTATCAATGGAGACTAGTGATGAGTTAAGAGCACTCAGCTATAAACTAAATATACTAATAGACTATATGTAGCTATATCAGCAATGTACTCTTGATAATAAATAGGTCAGATAATAATAGCAAATTAACATAACATTGGAGTAACCATCCAATAACTAATAAGAGGAAATGAACTGATAAGGTATTGTTATAGTAATCCCCTTGATCAATATCTGGTATAATGGCTACCTGTCAGGGCTCTGCTGAGATGAGTGCTTCTCATGTATCAATTGAACAAGAGAACTGTGATCTTAATGAATCACAAGAGAAGAAAAGAGTAGAAGCCATAAAAAGATTGAGTCAAAGAGAAGATCCAGTCAATATATTAGTGATTGGTCCTACTGGAGCTGGTAAATCAACACTTATTAATGCTTTAGTGGGAAATGCTGTGGCTAAAGTTGGTTATGGAGCATGATCAGTTCAGTCTGAAGTTGAAGTGCACGAAGGAAAACATGAAGGAATACAGTTAAAGGTCTATGATACTACTGGGTTCAGTGATACAAGAGGGAAGAGTGGCAATAGCATTTTTAAAGAGATTGCACAAGCTGGCAAGTTTGATCTGATACTGATCTGTGTCAGAATGGATTCCAGAGCAGATGAAAAAGTTAAAGATATGTTCAGGGTTCTTGGAAGAATGATAAATAAGGAGATGTGGGATAGAACTGTGATCGTGCTGACATGTACAAATTTTTTCCTTCAAGATAGAGAAATTAAGAAATCTCCTAACAAAGAAGAAATAATAAAAAGTAAAATAGAAGATTTTAAAGGCCACATTCATGGATTCCTTAGCAGCACACTGAAGAAGGACACAATTGATAAGATACCATTCTGCATCGCTGGAGAAGAAGATAAAAAAACTACCAACAACTCATGACTGGATAAGAGAACTATGGGGTCAGTGTCTCTATCATTGCAAAGAAGATGTTCGTAGTTTCCTTAGTTTAATAGGAAAATGTCAAATCACGCTAATGGAAACAGGACCTATTTATGGTGGGACTGCAGTTGGAGCAGTGGTAGGTGGAGCAATAGGAGGAGCAGCAGGATCAATTGTACTAGCATAAATATTATAGACTACGTAACCAGGATAGGAAACTAGAATTCCCCCGGCGGACAACGTCCGTGATTAGATTGGGCGTTAAATAGAATAAATTTGACCATGTTGCTTGCTTTTCATGCGGAATTAATGAATTTTTGGTTTTTAAGCAGTGTTATAGTCAAATGCTTTGCATGAATTTAAATGCTAACCCCCCAATTCCATGCACACAACATTAAAATATCCTCATCCAAAAGGAAAATCCTTTACTTGCTGTGTAAAAGCTGTAACAGGTACAACAGTGGACTGTTCGCAAAAACAGTATTTTAGTTATTACTCCTCTAACATAGCAAATCAGTAAATGAAACTATGACAGTTCCATGCACAATGATTGTGGCAACATCTTCAATGATCTTGTTAGTCTATTTTTGCCCGTGTGATAGTGCAACAGGTACATAAAGTTTTTCAAATTTGCAACTAACACAAATTTGAACAAAATCACTGTATATTTGCAAAATAACAATGGTATCAGTATTTTTTTCATTACAGTCATGTCACACAAACATTGAAGTATTGAAATATCATTAAAATAACAAGAAATCAACATTGGCTTGAATACAATCTTCCTTTGAATGTCGTCGATGAGTAGCCATTTTTTGACCACACCCACCAAAATCCAATGACGGTCGTTGGCCGGGCGGTTGATACTGGTTTGAATGGATCACGTGAGCTTGTTTCCTATCCCGGTTACGTAGTCTATAATATCTATGGTACCAGTAACAGGAAATATAATAGGAGCTGCAGCAGGGGCTGTGATTGGTGCTGGAGTAGGAGCTACCATTTCAGGTGTTACATTAGCTGTGAAACGTAAGAAGAAGGAACAACCTTCGGGCACAGAACAAAAGAATTGACAATTGATAGTAGAACCAGTCTACATGTACATAATGTTTAATGCTGTTAGTATTATTATTATTATTACTATTATTAGTGATTGTTATTTGTATTACACTTACTTAGTCAGTTTTGGTTTTTGTGATATACTATTGTAGCTATATCAGCATAATTATTACAAGAATGTACTTGGGATAATAGATAGGTCAGATAACTAGACGAATGTAAAACATTAAGGGGCTCAGCCCCCTAGCCACGCTATATTTTAAAGGTTATATGGTATAGAGCTACATTATTGTACATGTACATGAGTAAATACAGTAGTTTGTAAGTTTGTAATAAAGTTATCATGCTTGGAAATACAAATTTTCTTTATCAGTTTATCACATTCTGCAGCAAAAAAGTTGTGTTGGAAGCCAGAGACAGTAACTGCAGTCATAGGTTATGTCAGTAGTTGTGGAGGCTTTACAAGCTCACAACTGTGGCATATCTGCCTTCTTAATCTTCCTTGTTGTATTTGGAAAGTAGTAGAGACTTCTCTTGCATTCTTGCTGACTCAAGTGAGTGACTTGTAACTTATAAGGTCAAGAACATGAAGAACAATGAAGAATTGATAGCTGGTGCCATTTTTTTCACTGTGACCACACCCGTTTTCAAAGAAGATTAAGATTAGGTTATTAAAATAGGAAAATTTTTCATACGGATAAATAGAGGTGACGTATGTGTACAAACACAAACATACCGTACAGCAGGAAATATTTGCGGGGAATTAAATTTTGCGAGTTTGCAATTCCATTTAAAGCGCAAAATTTAAATCCGCAAAATAATGAAATTCATGCATGACCACAGTAGATAATGCTACAATAACTGTCAAAACCGCAAATATTTAATCCGCAAACCAGGTTATTTTTAAGGATTCGCAAAATTTTTCTCCGCAAAATTAACCAGCTGTACAGTACTCTACTCAAACTAGTGGGCTTCGCCCAATTATAGCAAATTAACAAAACATTAGAGTAACCATCCAATAACTGATAAGAGGAAATGAAGTGATAAGGTATTGTTATAGTAATCCCCTTGATCATTATCTGGTATAATGGCTACCCCTGAGGGCCCCACCGAAGTCAATTGTTCCATTAAATCAGTTGAACAAGATAATAGTAATTTCAATGAAGAAGAAGAGAAGCAGATACAAGAAGCCATACTAAGATTGAGCCAAAGAGAAGAGCCGGTCAATATATTAGTGATTGGTCCCACTGGTGTTGGTAAATCAACACTGATCAATGCTTTACTGGGAAACACTGTAGCTAAAGTTGGTTATGGAGCAGGATCAGTAACATCAGAAGTTGAGGTATATGGAGGAGAATATAGAGGTATAAAGTTAAGGGTCTATGATACTGCTGGATTCAGTGACACAGAAGGAAGGAGCAATGTTGCTATTGTTAGAGAGATTGCTGAAGAAAAAAAGTTTGATCTGATACTAATCTGCATGAGAATGGACGGCAGAGCAGACAAAGGAGTTAAAGATATGTTCACGTCTCTTGGAGATATGATGAATAAGGAGATGTGGGAGAGAAGTGTGATTGTGCTGACACATACAAATACATTCCTTCAAGATAGACAAATAAAAAAATTGCCTGATATTGATAAAGCAAAAAAAATAAACGGAAAGATAGAAGACTTCAGAGGGTACGTTCATGGATATCTTAGCAAAATATCAACAACAAAGGAGGCCATTGATGAGATACCTTTCTGTATTGCTGGAGATGAAGACGAGAGAAAACTAGCAACAACTCACAACTGGTTGAAAGAACTGTGGGATAAGTGCCTATTACGTTGTAGTGATGAAGCTCGTGGTTTCCTTAGTGTAATAGCTAAGTACCGATTACTAATAGAAGCAGGAGTTGTAAGCATTACTACTGCAGTTGGAGCAGTGGTGGGTGGAGCAATAGGAGGAGCAGCAGGGTCAATTGTTCCTGGACCAGGTACAATAACAGGAGGTTTTTTAGGGGCTGGTGTTGGTGGTGGATTAGCAGCTATAATTACAGGGATAGTAGTGGCTGCTAAACGCAATTAGACGAAAAAATAAGTTGAACAAAACTCAAGCCCTGAACAAATAAACTGACTTGTGGTATGCTGCTTATTAATCATATTGTACTGCTGAGTCTGCTATTATATTTCCTGCTTTTGTATTGCTGTTCTTTTACTTTTTGAACATTAACTTAGTGACTTTTAAACAATACATGTAAGTGTAGCCATTTTGCCAAACAATAAAAAATAAATTAAATGCATGAAGTACACTATGATAAAACTGTTCCATGAAGTTGAAATTTTTATCATATCACATGTGTTCAAGATGTTTTCACAACATTAATAATTAAAGAATAATTATAAGGATTGGCCAGTATTCATTATTAGTGTGGGTACTCAAAACAAAAACAATAATAATAATTAATTAATTAAATTACAATTACATGCAGTTGACTGACCTGTTGCCATGACAGCACAAGTGTCCCTCCTGTCCTTCAGTATAGAGTGTATGATCCTCCACTGCTCACTAATTGGAATAAATATTATGATATGAAAGAATTAACAAAGTTTGATCCCAATGTCTCATTAATTAACTTACGGTTTAAAATTCGAGTGACCAAATGATTCCTTCAGTTTATCAACATGATCCTTTGATGGAGGAGGAATATCTAAACAACAATAAACAACAAAAACAACAAATAAATAAGCAAAGAAGTGTATTATTTACCAGTATATTGATCATCTCCACCAGTAGACATTGATCCTCCTTCATTATCTATTATCATACAGTCAGTCTCCTCTCCAATCCACTGACCGTCAGTGTCTGTACTGCTACTGCTGTTAGTCTGATTGGTCTCTTGCTCTAAGCATATGCTCTCAAACAGTTTAGACGCTTCCTCATTTTGAAGCATCTCCTCCAACCCACAGTCGTCCCAATCATCAACACCCTCCTCCTCATCAATACCCTCATCCTGTTCACCTCCTCCTCTGGTTCCTGTGGAGTCCTTCAGATGTTCTTGAGGTGTGGTTATTGTGGGTATGTGGTGGGAGGGGTCTGTTTCTATGGTAACAAGAGGCGACAGGATGATTGATGAATCTGGTACTGATGGGAAAGGCAAATTAGACAAATCCTAATAATAATAATAATAATAATCTAATTAATTAATTAATCAAGCAATTTTAACCCTTTAATAACTAGTTTACTTATTTTTCTTACTTAGCTTACACATTCATAATTATTCCTCACCATTTCCCCAGCATCATCTTTCTCTCCTCCTCCTCTTCCATTCCTCAATAATGGCTTCATTGTGTTCTTAATATTCTGACGAATAACATCCAATTCTTCAGTAACAGTCACAATAACCTCATCAGACATCTCTGGATCCTTCTCCCCCGTCAGTATAGAGCGGTAGGACTGTATATCCTCCAGTAAAGAGGAGAGACTAGCCTCCAGAGACTGCTTAGGATCACCCATTACTTTACACGTGGACTAGCCGTATACTCTTAGTGTAACGGGAAATGCTTTTTTTCAGTAGGGGAAGGAATGAGAAAATGAACTCCTTTTTCTCCGTATAGGTCTACTCTCCAATACAAAAAATGGGGTACGTGGGCGGAGTTTCCGTATTCTTTAGTGTAACGGAAAATGCTTTTTTTCAGTAGGGGAAGGAATGAGAAACTTTACTCCGTATACTCCACCAATCACCACCTCCCACTAATGATGTCTGCCGCCTCTTCCCTTAGCAAAACAAACATCAAAGAAGCCAACGATCACCTACAGAAACTTCATCAAAGAATATTTGAGCTGGAAACCCAGCTACAGCTCCACTCGCTGCACGTAGAAGACTTGCAACAGACTAACGCAGAACTACAAAGACAACTAGCAGCTAATAGCGAGGCTAATAGAGAGTCTACAGGGTCTCTTTTAAAGGAAAAGGAGAGAGAAATAGGAGAACTAAAGTCTCAATTAGAAGCTAAAGATCTCCAAGTACAAAGATTGCTATCGGCAGCTGAAGAGAGAGACGCTGTCATGTTTAAGTTGGAAGAGAAGTCAAGAGTGTTTTATGAAGTTGCTGAACACAGATCATCACTAGCACAAATACTGAGAGTATTGGAAGATATCAGCCAATCAAAATAAAGATATTGTTGTATATAAATCATTATTTTTTGTAAAAAATGTTGGCTTGTTCACACCTTTAGAGTTGCTTGTTAACACTTTGTGGGCGGGGCTGAAAGTAGGTGGGGCTGGAATGCTTTGCATGCATGCAGTTCAGTAGTTTTTTTTTCTACAACACGCTTAGCAATAGTAGCACCAATATATCCACCCGCAATAGCTCCTATTATAGTACCAGCAACAGGTACAATAGAACCAACAATAGCACCAATAGCAGTACCTATTGCAACTCCAAAACCAAAAACAACTATTTTGACAATGCACCACCATGATACGAAATGGTATGGTTTATCACTGCAACGAATAATACACATCTCCCACAGTGACTTCACCCAGTCATCTGTAGTAGGTAACTTCTTTTCATCTTCTACTCTAGCAATACAATACGGTATTCCCTCCAATACTTCTCTCCTCACACGATTAGAAAGGGAACCAGTAAGGAATGATTGGTATTCTTCAATTTGCTTTTTTATTTCAGCCTCCAGGTCATTGGACTTACTTACACTATCAAGTGTAATGAACTGGTTTGCTTGTGTCAGTACAACAATTGTCTTCTTCCACATTTCTTCATGTAAGACAGAGGCCAATTCCAAGAACGTGTCTCGTTCAATTCTTCCTCCTAACTTGGTACACAAGAGGACCAGATCATACTTTTCATGCCTGCTAATATTTCTTAAATAACTCCGATCACTTCTGCCCCCAAACCCAACAGTATCATAAACCCTTATTCTAACTCCTTTGTACTCTCCTTCATAAGGATGTATTCCTGTTGTGACAGATATTGCTCCATATCCAACCTCAGCTACATCCCTCCCAAACAAAGCATTGATCAGTGTTGACTTGCCAGCACCAGTAGGACCAACCAATAATATAGTAACAGGCCTTCCTCCATCCATTGATATTCTATCACGCAAAACTCCCAACTTTTCCTCAATTTCTATTGAGAGATGTTCATTAGACACTTCAACTTCAGATCCATTCCCTTCTAATAAAGCAGCCATAATTTGAAGGTACCGGGTATAAGCCTTGCAGTCAGTGCTCAGTAATAACTGAGGTATTAACTAAGCCAGGACACAAGGACCAGCCCCTTAGTGTTCATGTGGGAGTATCATTATGAGTCAATTTGGATAAAGAATCATTACTGACCTGTTTTTAAAACTTTTACAAAAGGACAATAAATGAAAGTACAATAATTCCAACAATTAATGAATGTGTAAATGATACAAGGGCATTAATAGTAGCAGATAAATGAAGTGTTCTTTAGTTGTAGAATTAGTTCAAAAGAACTTTCTTGCTTTCTTCTTAGACCCAGTGTAGTATCCTCTACCATACCCACCACTGCTGCTGCTGTAGGAGTGGCTCCTTTTAAAAGTGTTTGGTAATGATCTCTTACTATCTGTACCAGAAGAACCTGATGACAACTGGAAAACAAAGAAATAATAATAATAATGATTATTGAATTAAAAATAAATTTTTGAGCACTTCCTGTTCTTGTTAACACCTTGTAAGTGTTAACAAGGTGTTAAAAATTACAAAATATTGCTCAAAAAATTTAAAACTTCTATTGATCATTAGCTTTTATACTACACAATAATAATAACCTACTGATAATTGGGGCGAGCAAAAGCGAGCCCCACTAAGGCAAAAAAGCTGGAAGTGCGTCTGTCTGTCTGTGTGTCTGTATGTACGGGTAGTCTAACTATTTTTAAAAGTTAATAAAAATTAATAAAAAGCAATAAAAAAAGCAATAAATTCTCTCATGTGCACCATTAATCGCCACGTGTCATTAAAGAAAAGTCAAAAAAGAAATGAGTCCAAGAAGCAGTTTAAGCAAAGAAGAAACTCGTCGTAATTGCCGTAGAATGCTCTATAGGCAGAGGATGGCGGCAGAAACTCCTGAAGCAAGAGAAGCAAGGCTTGCTATTAGGAGAGTCAAGGATGGAGCTTGCAGAGATGCCTGTCGTGAAGCAGCCAGGGCTCAGTCAAGAAGAGAGCAAGAGACATCAGATCTACTGTATTTCAGGCATGTACAGTTGCTTAGCTTGCTCATAAAAATTATACAGTACAAAGGCTTGCTTTTGCTCGCCCCTTTAATGTTATACATTCGTCTAGTATTATTCATTGATTCTTACAGTAGGTGATGTCAGTGATGGTGTTGTAGTTAGTTTATTTCTAATGAATCCACTGGTCACCATCAGTAGTGCTATTGCCATTTTTATCTGCCAGTACTCAATGTGTTCTGGTAACTGTTCTTTAATCGGCTTTAATCTTCCTACGTCTGTAAAATTACAAGAGGTCACCCGTTAAAATAATGAAAGGTTATCCGTTAAATTTTGAGGTACCTGAAGATATAGGAGGCCTCCTTATAGTGTCAGTAATGAGCCTCTCAATCTCTTCAGTGAACCCCACTAATGATAATAATAATAATTAATAATAATAAATAAATAATGATCTTTATATTATTATTTACATTCCCTATAGTTGAGCATGTATCCAGCTTCATAACAATCCACTAAGTGTCCCATGACAGTCTGGGCTTGAACACCACGTCTTGAAGCTATCTCCTCCTACAATAATTAATAATAATAACAAATAAATATATTAATCCCAATCTTACTACACTGAGTCCTTCCCGTGTATATGAATCATAATAGGATCCATTCTTTTCACTTATTGGACCAATGATGGACTTACGAACCTTTATGGCGACCTAATGAGGATGAGGTTAAGTTGGCTGTAACTTGAAAAATTGAAGTTGGAATCAGCTCAAACTTGCTACACAGCATAAGGACATCAATATGTATCAGAAAATGTAATAAAAATTCAGGGTGATTTCGGAGCCATTTTTTGGGAAAAACCATGGGCTATAGTACAGGGATTTTTTCAGATTTTTGATGTTTTCTTAAAATGGCCGTAACTCAAAAAATTGAAGTCAGAATTAGCTCAAACTTGCTACACAGCATAAGGACATCAATATGTATCAGAAAATGTAATAAAAATTTGGGGTGATTTCGGAGCCACTTTTTGGAAAAAAGGTTTCAAAATCTTCTCAAACTTTCTGCGCAATATAAGTACATGTATATGCATCTATTATTATTATTATTATTATTATTATCATTATTATTAATTACTTGTATCTCCCCAGTATCAGTGTCAGTATCTTCTCTTCCTTTGCTCAGTTCAGTGTCAGTCCTGAGGGTTGGATGAGCTGTACAATATTCTTTTATTTTTGTTAGTAATTTCATTCCAAATTTGGTAATAAATTGTTGAGAGACTCCATCAATCAATCGCAATGATTCCTCAGCAGTGGGACGAGATAAAGACAGATTACCTGATGATAATAATAATAATAATAATAATAATCAATAACATACCCAGTAGTTTATTAGACGCTATCATGAAAGGAGGTATGTCAGTTTCATGAGCCATTTGGTTTCTATAACTGACCAGCTCCTCATACAGTGCACTCTGAAATAATGACACACCCACCAATTAATAAATAATATTAATTAATGTACCTCCAAAGCTTCTGTCTCTTTGTCTTTAATTGGGACATTAGCTCCACCCACTGCCCCGCCCATATTCTTCATGTTAACTAATAATACATTGTAACTTGAAGGATCATCTTTCAATGGAATAATCAATAAGGAATCACTGCTGGCTATAAACTATTAATAATAATAATAATAAATATTAATTAATTAATTAATTACCATGTCTGCTGCTGACGAGGTATATTTTGGATTAAGACTTGAAGGAATTATTGAACTAAAAATATACAAATAAAATAAATAAATAGTTTATAATTACTTTTGTTGTTGTTGTTGTTTATCGTACGCTATCATGTCATTGGTTGGTATTACATCAATTGTTGTACCATCTGGATCAGATTCAAACCTATCATACCACCTGCTCCCTTTAACTTAACAAACAAATAAAAAATTATATAAATGAATATAGTTACTCCATAAAGATACTGTACTACCAAAACCATGAGGAACGGATTCTTCTCTTAAGTAATGACCAGAAATAAGAACACCAGCTGAAGGAGAGAGAGAGAGAGAGTTAGAGGGAGAGAGAGAGAGAGGGTGATAGAAAGTTTAAATTCAATATTCTTACCAAATGACTTCCACCATTTCTCAGAATGATGTCTATTAATTAACTATAATTAAATAAATAATTAATTAATAATACTTACAATCCTTTCCCATGAACTGAATGCTTCAAAATGTACTTTGGAATCTTTTGTGCTTTCTAAAAATAGTAACACTATGAATATTAATTAATTAATTAGTTAATAACATACTGATCCTCTTAAAATTGATACTGTCATTGTAATGCCATAATCATTTCTCAAAGCCTAATAAATAAATAAATAATTAATAAAATATTAATTAATGAATACTTTAATCACGTCCATCAACAGTTTGGCATCTTTTGAATAATTTGTTTTAATTTGAATATCACCTCGTAAACTAATGAGTGGGTGTAGCCAATAATTAATTAATCAATATTGACCACACCCACTTACAATCTCCTACAGTTATCACAGCAGTCTTTATGACCTCCAATGTCAGTGGAAAGGTTCTTACTGAAGTGCTCCAACAGCAATCTAAATTAATTAATTAATTAATTAATTAATTAAACCATTAATTAATTAATGAGGTACTTTCTCCTGCATTCTGATGAGCTCAGGAGTGTCATCAGTTTCCTCAACATTTTCTGTTTGTGTTCCAGAAACAATGAATCACTGATGTCCTTTAGGAAGAGCCTAATCAGGAAAGGTATAAAATTGAGGAAATCTCTCCTCTTCATTTTTGGCGAAATTTAGCCAAAATCACTGTACTATAGTAGAGGAAATTTGACCTAATTTTGGAGCAACTTTAAGAATTCATAAAAAATCCAATTTTGATTGGAATCAACTCAAACTTTCTACGCAACATAAGTACATGTATATACATCAGAAAATGTAATAAAATTGAGGAATTTTTTACTTTTCATTTTTGGTGAAATTTGACAAAATCCCTGTACATAGTACAGGGACTTTCGTCCAATTTTGGAGCAAATTTAAAAAATCATAAAAAATCTAATTTTGATCGGAATTAGCTCAAACTTTCTACGCAACATAAGTACATGTATATGCATCAGAAAATGTAATAAAAATGAGGAATTTTTTACTTTTCATTTTTGGTGAAATTTGACAAAATCCCTGTACATAGTACAGGGACTTTCGTCTGATTTTGGAGAAACTTTAAAAATTCGTAAAAAATCCAATTTTGATCGGAATCAGCTCAAACTTTCTACACAACATAAGTACATGTATATGCATTAGGAAATAAGAAATGCCATGGTGTGTGTGTGTGTGTGTGTGTGTGTGTGTGTCTACCGGTTCAAATTGAAGTCACTGTCTGAATAAAACATGTAGCACTTGCTGGGAGAACTGGATAAGAAATAAATAAATAAATTATAAATGAATAATGAATAATTAATGAATACCCATCTCTTCCAGCTCGTCCTATTTCCTGATAATAACATTCAATATCTTGTGGAGCTAATAATTAATTAATAATTAATTAATCAATTAATTATTATTAATTACCTGAATAATGTATTATTAACCTCACATCAGGCTTATCAATGCCCATACCAAAGGCAATGGTGGCAACAACACACTGTAAACAATAACAACAATAAACAACAACACACTATAACAATAACAACAACAACAATAAACAACAAACTGTAAACATGACAATTGTTGTTGTTTACCTGTAGTTCATCTCTCAGGAACTTATGATGTACCTCCTTCCTCTCCTTCAGTGGTATATCAGCATGATAGGTACCACAGGACACACCCATACCTGAGGGGGCGGGGCAGGAGGTGTGGCTATGATGATATAGGAATTAGAATACTTTTCAATACTGAGGTGATCTCTTCTGTAACTGCTTTCTTACGACAATAAACTATAGTGGGGCCTTCAAAACTGTGGACTGTCCTATAGTACAAGTACATGTATGAATAATATTAAAAAAAATATTATTATTAATTACCTGTTAGTCGCTGGGTCTTTGGTTGCTAATAGCAACGGTTTGAAGTCTTCAGAAGGTAAACCTGATTTGGGATTAATCTCAATATATAAATTAGGCCTAACACAATAAATAAATAAATAATAAATTATTACATGCACCTGTCAAAGCTGGTGGTGACCATGAGTGGGTTAGTCAGTCTCAATGAGCTGATGATGTCCTTCCTAACAGCTGGGGTAGCTGTAGCTGTTAGTGCCAGTAATGGAACCTAATGATAATAACATAATATAATGAGGACCCAGTCTCCTCTGTATTAAGAACAGGTACATTAGCTGAAGGTGAGTCCAATGGTATACACTAGCTTACATTAGGAATACACTAGCTTACATTAGGTGTACATTAGCATACATTAGGAATACACTAGTATACATTAGGTGTATACTAGCTTACATTAGGAATACACTAGCTTACATTAGGAATACACTAGTATACATTAGGAATACACTAGTATACATTAGGAATACACTAGTATACATTAGGAATACACTAGTATACATTAGGAATACACTAGTATACATTAGGAATACACTAGTATACATTAGGAATACACTAGCTTACATTAGGAATGTGTTGCCTGATGTTCCCCAGTCTCCTGTAACTGTCTCTGAAGTCATGACCCCACTGAGAGACACAATGAGCCTCATCTATTGCTACCAGTGTAATACCTAACAATAACAATAACAATAATAATAATAATAATAATAATAGTAATAATGATGATGATGATGGTGAATATTTAATTAAGTAACGTACCAACTTTCTCACAGACTTCAATGAAGAATTTATTGCCGCGGTCAGCATATTCTGGAGTGATAAACAAGACACGAATATTACCACTAGAAGGAGAGAGGGAGAGAGAGGGGAGGGAGAGAGAGAGAGAAAGAGAGAGAGGGGGGAGGGGTAGGGAGGATGAATAAATTCAGTTATTGAGTCATTCATTGATTCACCTGAGGATGTTCTTCTTAGCAGCTGCTTCATCAAATTGAGCTGATCCAAGAAAACATGAAGGAATATTTCTAACACTAAAAACAAACAACAAACAACAACAATAAACACAAACAATAAACATAAACAATAAATAAACATACTTGAGTTGTGTCACTTGGTCCTCCATTAGTGATATTAAAGGTGATATCACTAACGAGAGTCCGTTACAATACACAGCTGGATACTGGTAACATAGGCTCTTACCATAACCTGTTGAGAATATAAAGACATTAATTAATCAATATAAATATATCACTTATTATTACCATAAATATATCGTACATTAATTAACATGTACATGTACATGTTAATTAATATACTCATTTCACATAAAGTGTCATTCAAACTACTAGTAGTCCTTTCAACTGTTACTATATTTAGTAACAGTAAATATAGTAACAGTTGATTTTATAATAAGAACAACACTCCATTGAATATACAAACAGTAAGAAACAAAGACGCTGTTACAATTCACTGGAAAAAGAGGGGAGAAGAACTGTCACTATCAAGCAGTAAGTACAAGATAGCTACAGTTGATACTACAATAGAATCAGTAAGTACAACTATTGACAGTAGTGACAGGTAGACACAGCTTAAAGTAGACTGGTGTTTTTAATATTGGTAATATCCTTATCACTAGTAAACCAACTATCAC
>NW_003546797.1:57343-59452 GCF_000090795.2 Amphimedon queenslandica
GTTATTTAAATATACGTCCCATAATAATCCCAACAAGAAACACACCAGCTCCCACTAAACCTCCCACACCAGCTCCTATTACAGTGCCAGCAACAGGTACTATAGAACCAATACCAGCACCAACACTAGCACCAACACCAACAGAACCAAGAAAAGACCCTGTTTCAATAATGCTACGGTTGAACGGTTCCTAGCATAAAACGTCAAGAATGGGCGTGTTTCATCACGATAACGCTGAATACATGTCTCCCATAGTGTTTTAACCCAGTCTTTAGTCACAGGCAATTTCCTTTCATATTTTATCCCAGCTAAACAAAATGGTATTCCTAGCAATACTTCTTTGTCAATACGTCCAGAAAGAAATTCAACAACAAACTCTTTGTGTTCGTTTCTCTGCCTTTCCATTTCATGTTCATCTACTACACTCTCAAGTTTAATGAAGAGGTTTGCAAATGTTAATACAACAATGGCACTTTTCCACATTTCTTCATGTAAGACGGAGGCCAGTTCTGAGAACATATCACGATCAGTTCTATCTACTAACTTTGCACAAATGAGGATTAAATCAAACTTGTCACATTTAGCAATGTCTAATAAAAATATTGTCTTCACTTTTGCCTCTAGTATTAAACCCAATGGTAATATAAAGCTTCATCTTCACACCCTTATACTCTCCATGTACTTCCGTGTTAATTTCAGTTGTAACAATTACTACATCCTCCCCAAACATAGCATTGACCAGTGCTGATTTACCAACACCAGCTGGACCAATCACTAATATATTGACAGGCCTTCCTCAAGTTCCTCTATTACGTAGCTCCTTTACCTTTTTTACTATCTTCAGTAGGATTCCCTCCAATGTTCTCATTGTCTTGAATGTTCTCATTGCCTGGGACAATTGTTATGCTGTTTTCACCTTTAGCCATAACTACCTCTCTAAAATATTAGAGGTGGGCAATACGATACCAAAGTACTCATATATCCAACACCAGGCCTCCGATACCATGTACTCAATACCAAATCCCTGGTATTGAGTAGTGAGTAACCATGCCACACCACACATATTTTTGATGTCATAATTATGACCATACCCTTTAATAATTACAAAATGGCACCTTTGTCACTTCATTTTTATTAATAACTAATTATAACTTATTTGTGCATGTGCAGTAGCTGACTACTCATTCACTACTCAATACCATCGATACTGAGACTCAGACTACTTGGTATCGGTATCGATTCAAAATTTCTGGTATCGGTATCGATTTAAAATTTCTGGTATCGCCCACCTCTATAGAATATGGGTCTCATGTGACCAGACTGACCTCACAAAAACTACTTCATCAGGTGTGCAAATAATGGTACCATTATAATAACTGGAGGAGTGAACTGATCCTTGTCACTGCCTACTGCTTACCCAGGTGCACAAAATATTAAAATAACTGTAAGAGGATAAGAGGAGGAGTGGAGACATGTGATTGTATACATACAATCAAATATTAAGCTTAAATATATTTTTACTGTATACTTAAGCTAAACTATCACACTATAAAAATTCTAAGATGATAAGATCAAGAAAAAGTGAATCCATTACTCCACATAATGTAATGATATACAATGTGTTATATAAAAAGAATATTAAATAAGTACATGTACTACTATACATCAGCAATCACTCCCTCAATGTGAGACTGTATGATATATATAAAGGAAGAGTTGCTGTAGAAGAGAAGTATCATCAGTATACTTGTTATAAGAAGTATGGAGGTGCTATTACTTATTATATTAATGATGCTATTTATGTTACCAAGTTAAGAGTAGATGATGATAATTATTATCTACTCTTGATGTTATTAGTAGCAATGAATTCATTAATAATTATATTATTTATTTTAATATTAATAATAATGGAAAGATACAATCAGGACTAACTAAAAATAACTAATAATAACAACATTAATATCTTTTTCTAATACTAAGAAAATTAATTTTTAGTCACTATACTAAATAAATTAATTTATGCTATTTTCAATTTTTGAAGAATAGAACCAACTACACTTCCAATAAATCCACTCACACCAGCTCCTACTGATACCTTCAATCAATTTG
>NW_003546798.1:0-3829 GCF_000090795.2 Amphimedon queenslandica
GATTGGAGAAGTATGATGTAAACTTTCTGCCAGAGCAATGAATATCATTAAGAATTGCCCTTCACACAATGAATATCAATAACCCTTGTCCTTATCCAAACAATCTTAAAAAACAATTTAAAGTTTTTTCTCGCCAAGTTTCTAATAATATATATCAATAAACAATAGTTTCTAGAAATGTGTCTAAATCAAGTATTAAGTGATCTCTGTAGCAATGTTACTTCAAGTATCATCATCTATTCCTTCTTCCCGATTTGCACAGAAATAGACTGAATGCTGCAGCCATAAAACATGCTAAAAAAATTCCCAGCTATAGCTGCAATACTTGGCTTCTCTTCCTCTTCTTCTTTCTCAGGCTTTTCTTCTTGCTCTTGCCCTTAAGTTTCCTTTTCTTGTTGCTGCATGTCAGATACGCCAAGACTTGTCAGAACCTTACATGTACTCTTGCTCTGATCTGATGACACATGTTCATATAATCGTAAGGCTTCAATTGATCTGTGGCCAGTGTTCCGTTGAATTATTTTCACTAGAACTCCAGCTGCAAACATAGCCAACACCCCTGTAGCATGCAAGCTATGGTTCTTATCTGTTCCAGTCCTGCTTCCATACTCATATCTTTCATTAAGCCAGCCAATTTATTTTTTCCCATAGGCACACTATCATACCAAACATCTTGAGGATCAATAGGCGTTTTCTTCTTTGACCGAAGGTAGAAGACATCGTTTTTAAATGCGTATGGCAGTAGTTTAGACAAATATAAATTAAACAAATAGAATAGGCAGCGAGGTTCGTTCTCAGGGACTGCATAAACCTCAACAACTTTGTTTTGCACCAGAAGTTGAGCAATACCACCAGATCTATTTTTGAAGCCATTTTCGACATACAAATATTTATCAGGGTTTGAGTAGCGGATGAATTGAGATGGCTTCAAGTTTCACTGTTCTGCATCTCCACGAAGGCAACATACCTTGCCAATGTAGAAAAACACAGCATGTAAAAGGCCAATCGGAGTAGTAACATTTAGAACAGTACTGTCCCACAGCTGCTTTTCCTCTTCTGTTGTGACAATAGGAGTATGCTTGACTTCTACTCCGATGCCTTCCTTACGTAAACCCCGAAAAATAGTGTCGCAAGCACCATCAATAGCTTTAAAGTGAATTTTATCCAAAATATTGGGGCAATCTGCCTTAAGTGAACGCATATACCTTAGCAGGCCTCATAAAATTGGATGAATGGTTGTAGGAGAGTATTTCTGACCATCGGCTCTTTTAACTTCAGCAACAAATTTCAGGATCCATTTCTCTAAAACTTCAGGTGAGGCACTCTCTAATATATCTTTTGGACACTTTTCCACAGCATCAGGGAGGTTGATTGCCAAAATTCAGTCCATAAAACATTTTGTGGCCCAAGGAGTGTTTTTAGCCATATTTGGAGGAACGTATCCTTTAGAAATCTCGGAAACTTCTTCGGCAGAGTAGTATGCGATTCTAGGCGGCTTCTTATCTAGCTTCAAGGACACCCTCCTCTTATTTGGAGTAGGATTATCCTCATCAAGAGAGCCAAGTGGTGGTCGATTTTCCTTTTCAGCCATTTTGTACCACGTTTGGTTTAGTCTATTGTGTATGCTCAGTAGGAATGTCAAAATGGCTGCCGTTTTTACTACCTTCCTAACTTGAGTAAAATTGTTTTGTTTTTGAAGGAACGTCTAGAGTGCTTAGTGATTTAAGGTAAGCTCTAATTATTCATCATTATGCCTTCCAATTGTACAAAAAATATGGAACATGGCTTCTCTGTGGTTTATCAGATATACACCCCAATTGATATTCATAATCCCTCGATCTACGCCCTCAGGATTATGAATATCATTTTCGGTGTATATCTGATAAACCACTCGAAGCCATGTTCCATCCATTACTTGAACCGAAACTACTTTCACAAAACCATCCACTATAATCGAAAATATGATTAACGATTTATATGTTAAGTGTAACAGTTGTCAAATAAATGTTAAGCTACAGTCACTTAAGATGATTGCGTGGCACACAAAAAGAGCAATACTGTACGGTTGGAAAATTTTGTGGGGTATTAATTTTCATTAATTTTGCGGTTAATTTTTCTCCACAAAATTTTAACCCCTACCCACCCACACATAAAAGTAATTAACGGGCCATGCAGAGCTCTAACTACCATTTCCAGGCCAGTGGAGGAGCCAGTCTTTGTCTATTACTCCATATTTCACTACAAGCCATGTGTTGGAAGCTAGTCCAGTAGATCTAAGTGAAAAGAAGTTTGCTAACTGCCATCCACAAATATTTGTACCCACAAATATTAGCTTCTAAGGACATTTTGGAAAAAACACGAAATTTTGGACCCTCAAATATTACCAACCGTACGGTAGTATTGCTGTGGGGAAACTAGTATCGCAAAAAATACGTGTCTTCATCACAATCATCATCAACCACAGTACCTACTGGAGGAAGAGTAAGTATTTCAAATTTACTGAAGTATTATTAAGGTACAACGGGCTGAACGCCCAATTTAGATTTCGGGACACAAATTGTTTTATTTATACTTTTTCTACAATATATAATATTTTCAATTTTTTTCTCAATAGTAAGATGCAATAAACTTTACTAAAACTTTGTAAAATGGAAGAAAACTGAGTAAAGAATTCTTGAACGTGATGAGAGTACTTTAATTTTTAGTAATATCATTGTTATCATAATATTATTTTCTATTGATGTATGTTGCATCATTTGGCAAAAGTTTTTCAAGTTTTGCAAAATGGGCTGCAATTTCTCATAAAGTTTCGTGACTTTCAAACATCAGTGTATCACAAAAGCATTCACTGCATACAAACTTGATTGAGTGTTTGCCTTCATTATGCCATGATTGCAAGCTTTAGAGCTTCGTAGAGCCTGCATTCACCAGATGAAACAGCTAAATAAACAATAGTCAGGAAATACATACTGGTGGCCATTTTTATTAATGATTTGACTAATATGACATCATAACTTAACCCCACCTTGCAAATAATTTTTCCCGCCAGTTTTATAAAATACAGAAATATCCAGAAATGACACATAATCAAAGATGGCGTATAAAGTATGAAAAGTTATGCAGGAATTTTTTTTAATATTTCAAGTTCAATGATCTATAACTTCTAAACAGTGCATTGTAAAAATTTAAAAATAGCACAAGTTGTACAACTTTTTCTCTACTATAAAATGGCAGCAATTAAAAAAATATTAAAATTTCATCCAAAAGTACCTTAAGCTCTAGAACTAAAGTCCATTTGTGTTCACCTGAGCCCTTGTTTTCTTGCTATAACTTTTGACTTACTACTTCTATTGTAAAAATAAACATACCAGTGCGTTCCTCTCCTTTTGCCGCATCTATTGTAGTGCTTAAGAAGTAGCTGTAGCTTTTTAGCTTCAAGTTGGTTGTATAACCCATGCAGAAAGTATAGCTATACTTTTCACAATATTATTGCATTGTGTTAATTATTGGGTGGGGTCTGTAATCACTTCCTGGGCTCAGGTGAATGCAAATGGACTTTAATAGCATGCTGAGTGGCAGCCATCTTTGCATACTGATCCACCTGCATGACAACCTTTGATTTGGTGAAGCAACATGTTGCTCTGAATAGAAAGCCCTTCTATTCCTGGCAACATGTTGCAAAGTGTTGCTCAACATGTGGAAACCCATTATACACTTGGCAACATGTTGCTTAGTGTATGGTGGCCTTAAGTCAATTCAATTTTTGTCAGACACTGGTGAGGCAACTCTGTCATATAGAATTGCTGATTCAACAACCAGTAGCTGGAAG
>NW_003546798.1:6488-12907 GCF_000090795.2 Amphimedon queenslandica
GTACTCAAGGATATACACATGTACCTGCATTAATTGACTTTGAATCATCATCATCCCTGCAATTACAATTGAGGAACACATCAACAAGTGTGACAAATGCATTGGTTTCCTTTTGTATAACTTATCTCCTTCCTCCTCCCTTCATTCATCGTCTCTCATCTCATCTTTCTTACCTCTCTCACTCCCACTCCTCACAGGTCAAAAGTTCATTTTTCACACTCCCTTTTATGCCAAAAAAAATGGCTTCATGTTACTGATTATGATAAAGGTATACCAATTATCAATTCATTTATCATTACTTCATTCCATTATATTGAAAAATATTTTAACAGTAACTGTTTCATTGTATGCATAAGTTTTCACTGCACAACCATTTAAAAAGGGTTTCCATTTTTCTGTTTAGGCTGTATAGGTAGTGATAACATTAACAAATTTACAGCAGTAAAACTATTGCACTGCAGGCAATATGTACATGTACACTGAATTGGCAAAAAGGGGAGAATGTTATTAATTTCTCTTTTGATAGTGTATGACACTTGTAAGGGCAACACGTGCATATGCCCCTTAGGATGAAGAATTATCATGAAACACTAAAGAAAGATCAATTTACACTCAATAACTAAAACAGTTGCTCTGTACCAAGTGGCAACACATACTTGGAGTGCACAACTTGCTGCATATACATGTATTTTTAAAAATAAAAGTCTGTAAGCCCTCAATTATACTACCAATAAGATGTTTCATTGCTACTCCAGCCAGTCTGCATATTCTGCTCACTCTCTATTGTAAACAAGTTCATGGCATTAGACAAAAAGGATTTAGACTATAAACATAATTAGAATTACGCTGCAGTGGATCATAATTCAAGGTTCAAAGCACATGAGCAACATACGAAGCAAAATTTAAAAGAAGTGTTGTCTGGAGTTAATTAATGGGGGAATCAACAGCTATTTAGACAAAACTATGCACCAAAGAAAGACTGAGTTAAATCTGGTTCGCTACTTTTTTATCAGATAGGGGATGGTGCATTACGCTTCACTGATCTTTTAATATTAATGATAATTTCATTACAAGTTATTAATAAGTGTTTACAGATAGAGGCCCACTTCCTTTTCTCATACAAAATAATACTACAAAATGACAATTACTGACATAAACACGTCACTTTGTATGTTATGGGTTCTAAAAATTGTGAGAAACTATTTTCATCATTATGAAGTATTTCGAGTACTTTTTGAGCTGTCATAAACTTCAGTATGCTAGGTCTGTTTGAGCATCTTCATTAATTGGCCATTACAAAGATATAGAATGACAATCAAAGAGAAACAGCCGGCAAGTTAAAGTTTTTAGACTAGAGAATCATGAGAGAAACAAGACGTGGCGAAACTTAATGTAATAAATTACGAGGAAGCATTTGTTGGACTAGAGGATTAACAGGAAAGGGCCAAAAACTTGATTGGCATAATGGGAATAGCAGATGTTTTAAAGGAGAACAATAATTGTGATATACTACCAATTTCTGAAACATTGTTCAATAATGTCTTGCTAAACGATGATGAATATTGTGGCTATGAAGAAAATGAAACAAATAAAAATATTAAGTTTTTCATTCCACTTCACTTAACAAGTAATGAATGATGTCAACAAAGTACATGCCAGCCATAATGTTGATGTTAAATTCTTGAATAAAGCCATGATGAGTTAGAGAAGGTAAAACAGTAAGACTTAGTTACATTAATAGTGAGTGAACAATGTAAGTATTCCTTGTTTCTTAGTATCAACATCTGGTCAAAAGGAGGGAGGTTTGCTGATAGATCTTAGATTTGGTATCTCAAGCACTTGGCATAGTATCATTTAGAAACAGTGTAAAATGGAGGGTATACCGGAAATGAATATGTGGATACTGTGTCATATAAAGTCACTTTAATGGGGAAACAGACATCCATTGAGGGTCTTAATTTTATGGCTGCAATGTAATTACCTGACCATAATTGTAATGCATTCCCAGTTCTTTAGTCTAAAAACTGTTTTTCACGAAGATATGAGCCTTCCAAAATGCCCACTTTTGCTTCTTGCAAGGTTACTTTCTGTCGGTGGGCGTGACTAAATGTGACATCATAGTAAAAATGGTTGCAGGTAAATTTTTTTCATTGTAGGAAAAAATGATCCTTTTTTCTCTTCCATCAGGAATGACACATCCGAGGGCAGTTTTGTTTAGCTGATCTGGGATGAGCAATGAAAGCAGTTACAGCAAATAATGGCAAACAGGTTCACTGCCATTTCAGTATCATCAACAAATGGTGTTTGAACTTGAAGCTAATGTCATGTTCCTTTGAAGGCAATGTGGACAAGCAAATAGCTACCAAAATTAAGACATCTTTCATATACAAATACATATGTTTCTGTCTCCTTCATTGAGATAAAGATGAAAGAAAGCTTAGTCTATAACAAGAATTCAGGAGAAAATGTTGGCTACACAAGATTTAGGTCAAGTCTTGCATGGGTTGGGAATTATATAATGCACAATAGATGACATTAATGATACATATACAATTGGTCCTAGGTGTACATCTAATAAATCATGCAAATTATTCATGAATCTAATTAAACCTATTTTACATGTAGGTGTGATTAATGAACAGTTTTTAAAGCTAAATAAAGGTTTAAATTATCCGTCGGTGGCAATATACATTTTAGTCTTCATGGTCCGTGGAATCATCTTCAATATTCAATATCCAAATTCACATTTCGCTACTTGAAAAGTTACCAGAGAATTACTCTTTCTATTTTATGGGAAGCTGTATGACACCTGGAGTCCTTTGGTCCAAATGTCATTAGTGCAACATCAGATGGTGCTAGTTCAAATGTGAAGTTTTTCTGTATTCACTATGACAGTAAAGATCCATTAACATTTATAATCCATATGCTGAAGACCGAAGATGTTTTTTCTTTTTTCTGATCCCCCTCATTTGCTAAAGACAGTTCGTGACTGCTGGTTTCAGTCTAGAATTAATGATACTCCAAATATGCAGGTGTATTGATATTAAATAACTAAATTTAAATGAAATTCATAACACATTTAAATGGCCTAATGGAAAGTTTATCAAATGGCAATTAAATTTAAAATGCATTTAAATAGCTTAATGGACAGTTTATCGAATAAAGACAATTAGAAGAATTGTATGACAAGGTCTCTTCTAGTTCAAATGGTTTGCCATTGGTACCTAAACTGAAGTGGGAACTTGTTAAGCTGACGTCATACGTCAGAGTTGGTCTTGCAGCACAAGTATAATATAAGAAATAGTGCATACTAAAGGCTCGTTTTTAATTCAAAGTCATTGAGCATGACTGTAGCAGATTCTCTTGCTTATTATGGAGATAGAAAAACTAAGGAAACAGAGGAATTTGAGATTTATTGAAAAGTTTTTGATTATTTCAATGTGAAAAATGCAGATGAATGGATTTCTAAAAGAAAGCCTGATTTGAAGCCACACATGAGCTTTGAAGATGTAAGATTAAAGACTAGATCAGTTTAAAGATTATTAGTAATGATTGTGTAAATAAATATTGTGTAGTGGTTAGAAAGTGATTTTTTTAAATCTAAATGATTGGAAGGAAAGTGGGAAATGTGAAACAGCTGTCAGTGCTGGAGACAAAAACAAAATGAGTTTGAGCAAAGACACATTAAAAGAAATAGAAATGACAAGTTTGTTACCTGAACCTTATTCTTGGGAATTAGGTATAATTATGTGCGTAGTGTTTATTATTATTTTGTAGATTATTATCATTGTTTATGTTCATTGGTGTATGATTATTATGATTTGTATATTATTATGTGTGGCTCTGTATGTTTATTAATAATTCTTCTGCACATGTGCAGTATCAGTATTATGTGTTGAAGTTTTGTAAAGTTAGAGAAGAGAGATTCTTTAAAGATCCTTTGCTTTAACCTCGAAAATTGAAGATCATCGAGCATTGTCATCTCAGGGTCCAACCAAGGAACTGACAAGTGTTCCTCCGAGGTGGATCTTTCTATTGTGTCACTTTAGGTTCAAGCTTACAGTCGGAGTACCGAAAAATAGTGCCTCACTCGTCGAGAAGTAAAGCTATTGTGGCAGAGTCTATGGGTGAGTGCCATCGAGTTAGTTGCTATCTTAATAGTAGTACTGGTAATAATAATTATTTTGTTGATTTTGTGCGTTTTTGATGATAATTAATTTGTCACGTGATCACTATTAGCAATAGCTAAAGATGGCGGATAATAGTAACCAGGTGAGCACAGGACACAAAGCAGTGGTAACAAGATTAGCAGAGCTTGATGGTCTTATTGCAGACTTCCTGACTGGCAGGGGGAAGCTGAGAGCATTAAGTTACTGCAGCTCAGAAGGAGTCTTCGAGACAAATCAGAAGTTATCAATAGTCTTGATAATGAAATAGTAGGGTTAACCGATGATGCAGATGAACTTACAGCAGATCTATTGGAAGATGATGAGTTTAGTCAGAAGATACATGAGGCATTGATTAAAATTGAGAAGCATTTAATGACACCATTCACTCCAGCTAATACTGAGACTACTGGACCAGTAGCAGCAGTTCCTTCACCTAGTACAAGAACCAGACTTAGTCTCAAAACATTCAGAGGAGAGTTAACTGAGTGGTTCACATTTTGTGATGGGTACAAAGCCTTGATACATGATAACGTGAGAATATCTGACATTGATAAATTTACGTATCTTCGCTCATTACTTAAGAGAAGCGCGCTTGAGTCCATTAATGGTATAGCATTGACTGCTGCTAACTATCTAGATGCAATTGAAATATTGACTAAGCCGTTTGGTAACAAACAGCAAATAATTGCGCAACATATGGTAGTATGGTTAAGCATTGAATATAGTGGCAATGGCATAGCAGCCTTGTGTACTCTTTATGATCTGTTGAGTCACACGTACAACAGTTGACATAAATGCTGATGCTTACAATAGTCTGTTACCATTTGTGCTTATAAAGAAATTGCCAAAGGATATGCAATTGATTATAGCTAGGAATATATTGGAAGATGATTGGAATCTTGATGAGATTACGAAGGCGGTAGCTGAAGAATTAACAGCCAGGGAAAGAACAGCAAGAAATGCCAGTAGTAGCCTTAATGCTTCTAAGCCACAAAAAATTTAATCTCAACATTTCACACATGCACTATTCCATGTATATTTTGTAATATTGTTGGTCATGTGCCTGAAGCATGTAAAACGGTAGTGCAGATACATACTAGAAAACAAATGATAAGGGATGCTAAGAGATGTTTTGTTTGTTTAAAAACTTGGCAGTTAAGGAGAGATTGTCATGCCAAGTTTAGGTGCAGTCAATGTAGTGGTAAGCACCACACCAGCATTTGCTACAAAGGAAGAAGCCAGCCTGAGAGTAAGCAGCCAGAATCAGCAGCACCTTCAGCAAGCCATTCCCATTCAGCTTCTAGTGAACTCAATCCTGTGGCTCCAACCTTTAAGACTGGGAGTACCCCTATTATGTTTGTTGATTCCAAGCAGACTGCTCTCTTACAGACTGCAAGCGCGTTAATGTTTAATCCGAGTGATCTATTGAAGCAGGCGGAATTACACTTTATACATGACAGCGGTAGCCTGAAGTCTTATATTACGGAGCAAGTGTGTTGTGTTCTATCTTTAGCTACACGAGCAGTGAAGACCTTGTCCATTGTTACCTTTGGATCCACAAAGCTAAGGAATCATCCTTGTAAAGAGGTGAGATTAAGGGTACAAACTATAAAGGGCGGTACTCTTTAGCTTATCTTGTACACAGTGCCCTTCATACCTGAAGTATTGGACACTGTGCCATTGAGATCTATAACAGAGAAGTATGTCAATTTGAGAGACTTGGATCCAGCTGATTCATCAACAATGAGAGGTTCAGGGGAATCAGATGTGCTTGTGGGAGCTGACCATAATTGGGAGGTCATTACTGGAGAGACAAAGAGGGGGTTTGATTGACCTGTGGCATCATATTCCAGACTCGGATGAGTATTGTCTTGCCCATACTCACATTCACAGTCAGATACGAGATCATTTCTGATCACGCATTGCCTAGTGGTTGGTATTAGGTCTACTGGAGAGTCAGTTGCACTCGATTAATAACAGTTAAGAGAGTTTTTGGAACTGGAGTCTCTGGGTAAACTTGGAAAGGAAGAATTATCTATGAGCAGTTCCACAAAACCATTAAATTTCTTGATGATAGGTACCAGGTATCATTACCTTGAAGAGATTCTGTGTTAACCATACCAGACAATCATTACTTGAGTCTTCGGAGACTGCAAGGTCTTCCACGACGACTGTGTGGTTGCCCTAGTATCTTGAGAGAGTACAATACAATTATAAGAGACCATTGGGAAAGGGGTCTAGTTGAGAAAG
>NW_003546798.1:15771-20526 GCF_000090795.2 Amphimedon queenslandica
ATTTTTTATGTCTCTGAAAAGATTTACAGCACGAAGAGGAGTCACACTTAAAATACTGCTGGACAATGGGAAGACATTCAAAGTAGCAGCAAAGATTTTGGAGCTATTTGTCTGAAATCAAAACTGTCTGGTTATTCAATGTAGAGATAGCTCCATGGTGGGGTGGCGTTTTTGAAAGGATGGTTAAATCAGTCAAACGATGTCTAAGTAAGGTGATGGGACTGGCCAAGCTGGACTATGATGTACTGAACACAGCCATAATAGAGATTAAGGGAATATTAAACTCATGGCCATTATCGTATGTATTTCCAGATGACTTTGATGAGCCATTGATGCCTTCACACCTGATGGTAGAAAGGAGACTAATGAGTCTGCCAGACCATTCTCTTAAGGAGAGTGATGAAGAATACAGTCCTCAAGCAACTAAGGATCATCTATTGAAAAGATTCAAACATAGTCAGGCAGATATGTGCAAATATTAGCATCAATTGTGGGTTTTTACATAGAATTATAAAACTTGGAATAATAATAGAAAATATTTTTTGTAAATAATTGTAGAAGTGGAGCCACATCAAATTTCACCTTTCACACCTTATCAGTATTAATTTGGTTTTTAAAAAAAGGTGATGAAAAACTATTAACCAAAAGTACTTAATATGGGTATGATTTTGCAGCTCTTCGTTCAAGGTTTGTTTTAAAGTGGGAATCACAGCTATACCTCATTCTTATCAGAAGTTATCGTTAATTTTATGCATGGTTTGTCACAATTATTAGCATCACTGTAGGTCCTGAGTATGGCAAGGTAATGTTTTACTTCATTTACTTTCCTTTTAACTATTCATATTTAACAGACAAACAAAGACTTTTAGGTTAATAGACACACAACAACCTTGTCCATCAAGATTGAAGACAGATTGCAATCAGTGTGTTGTCTTTGCCAAAAAAGACAAAGATGAATTGCTATAACACAATGATGAAATGCTAAAATGTCCAGCTAATGCTAAGCGTTATGACATAGCAGTGGGCCATGGCTACTCTTTAACAACAAGTAATATTACACATTTTGATGAGTCATGTGAACTTCCAATGAGTTTAGATTTAGAACACCTTGATGAAGCAAAAGAAATGGAAGCTTCTTTACTAAAAACAAAACAAAATGGCATAAATCCTGCTACAATAAATTGAATAACAAAACTGAACCAAGCAGAAAGAAAATCATCAATTGACAATACTGAGTCTAATGTGACTCCTGCGAGAAAGTATACATGTCAAAGTTTTTCTCAGGAGCTACAAGAAGACATCTGTTTTTTTGTTGTACAGGTCTCTCACTTCACAAGGCCTCAAGTTTTAATATAGACTCACGAGTTTGTAAGTGTGGCCATGATGTTCAAGACGAATCACTGATTGCTAAACTTAGAGCTGGAGATATGATTGCACTGCATGCCAAATATTTTTTACGATGCTTGGTTTCACTATAAAACAAGGCCAACATATTGAAAACAGATGACACATTGCCCCAAGATAGTAACAAAGTTAGCCAAGAGATTACTCTAGTAGAACTATTACCTTTTATCAATGAAAGAAGGAGTGACGAAACATTAGCTCCAATTTTTAAACTTTCAGATCTGGCCAAACCTTAATCTTCCCGGTTGGAACCTCTTGGCATAAGAAAAGATGTTTAGCTGCATAGTACTGAGCTTAAAAATTGAATTTTAGCCCAACTTCCTGAGCTCAAAGTTTATAGAGAAGATGGGATGTACTTCTTGCTTTTGGACAACTTTGCCTGAGGCTGGTCCTTCTTCCAGGGAGCTTTTACGCTATAACTGTAACAAAGGATTCAGGGGGCTATGTAAATACAAAAGAGCAGCTTTAAAATGTACTGCATTTTGTTACTGTGGAAGAGGATGCATTGATAATTGACTAATTAGCTATTAATATAATTGATTTAACAGTCAATTCCAACTTTTTGCTTGTACTATGATTTTTACAATTAACTACAACTTCTATTGATGATTAGGTGTAGCTGTGATTCACACTTTAAAGGAACCCTTGAAAGAAGAGTTACAAAATGATACCCATAGTAAGTACTTTTGCTTAATTTTTTGTCACCTTTTTTTAAAAACGTAATTAACACCGATAAGGTGTGAAAGGTGAAATTTGATGTGGCTTCACTTCTACAATTATTGACAAAAATATTTTTTACTATTACTCCAAGTTTCATAATTCTATGAAAAAACCCACAATTGTTTCACTAATCTACCTGACTAATAACACTTGCACACTAGCCTAGACATATTTTGGCAGAGATGGCATTCAGAGTACTTGCTAGAATTAAGGGAGCATCATTGCTTTAACAATAAGAGTGACAGAGGTCAAGTAATATGTGTTGGAAACATAGTAGTTGTACTCAGTAATGAGAGGAGACATGGATTTTGGAGATTTGGAAAGATCAAATAAGTATTTCCTGGTCAAGATGGACAGATTCAAACAGCCAGTGTGTATACTGGTAGAAAACGACTGATTATTTTACATTGTCCAGTTCAACGTCTCTATCCAATAGAGATTAATTGTTCTCAAAGTAAGTCCTCTGATATCCCACCTGAAGCAGAGGATGGATCAACTTTTATAGTCAAAACGCCCACTCATAACAGAGCAGAAGAGACGTTGAGGCCTAGATGGTCAGCAGCCATTCGAGCTCAGGACAGTATAATTGCCCAAGGATTTTACTAACTCATTCATGACTAAATTTATTGACTTGTAATTAGAGGTACATTTGTGTAATTATTGCAGTTGTGTAATTATTTGGCTAGCAGCATTTAAATTGTGCTCGCCAAAGGGGGGAGGATGTAGGGAATTAACTATAATTATGTGCATAGTGCTTATTATTATTGTGTAGATTATTATCATTGTTTATGTTTATTGTTGTATGATATTTTTGATTTGTATATTATTATTTTGTGTGGTTCTTTATGTTTATTAATTAATAACTGTTCTGCACATGCACAGTATGAGCATTATGTGTTGAAGTTTTGTGAAGTTAGAGAAGAGAGATTTCTGAAAGATCCTTTGTTGTTAACCTCGAGAATTGAAGATCATTGAACGTCCTCGCGTTAGGGTTGAACCAAGGAACTTACACTTATCATACACATTATGTATTATATATCATATAGCTTTGTCTTTTGGCGAAATGACAAAGATACCTACTATCAAACACAGATCTTTTTCTCTGAAGTCACAGAATTTCACAGGACCCACTTGAGAATTACTTTAATAATGAAATAGCAAGAGGTGAGATGAGCACCCAGTTTTTAAGCAGTGTCTGACTATGCAGTAGCTCTTACGGTACAAAAGTCAATTGCAAATGATCAAGCAAGGGGAAATTGTAGGCAAGAGAGATGTAATGAAAATAACCTAATAATGGAATGTATACCACTTCCAAAATGCAAGAGAGCCAAAAAATAATTACTACTATATAATAATAATAATAATGATAACTAAGCGAATGTAAAACATTGAGGGGCGAGCAAAACGATTAACATTTCGATTAGCAATATACAATTTTTATATAGACAATGATCAACAAAGATGTAGTGGCTATTAAATGTTGAATGTCGATGTCAATACACTAATGCAGAATTTGCAAGCATGGAAGGAATTTCATGGTTTCTAGCTTTGAGTGAAGAATCTCTGCAGTTATATAGATCTAGGATGGAAGATGGTTGGTTTCAGAAGCCCGAAGGAGACTCCATTTGTTGTCTTTGGGTATGACAAGACCATCTCTAGCATTTTTTGGTATTGGACCTCCTCGCTCTTTTCTCCTCCTCACGCTCATTACGAAGAAATAGAAGAGCTTCACGAGCATCTTGTGAATTACTCATGCTTTAAGCTTCAGCTTCTCTTGTTTCTTGAATACTCTTGTCTCTTGAACTCTTATCGTCCAGTGATTACTAAAGTTGCTCTTTGTTTTTGCACGTGGTACCGTAATTATCAAAATTATCATTTTAAAATGTGCGATTATTATTTTTTATAAATGCATAAATAGGGGTGACGTACGTGTACAAACAGACAGACATACTCGACTCGACTATGTGGGGCTCGCTTTTGCTCGCCCCAATAATAATAATAAAAATAAAAATAATGAGGAGACACGACAAGATTGCACAGTTCATTCACTTAGATTTGTGTGGAAAGTTTCGTATGGAAAGAGCAAGTAATTGGTATGATCATAAGCCTGAAGGTTTGGTGTAATGAAGTTGTTAGACACTGGGGCATTTTATGATACAATGTGATTGGATGATTGAGTATACAAAGCCAGATATTGTTGTTGTGGAGAAGTCAGAGAAGACATGTTTTGTTATAGCTATTGCTGTCCTGGGTGATACTAGAGTTGAGGCCAAGGAGAGAGAAAAAGTGGAGAAGTGCAAGGATTTGAAGAAGTATAAGACTGTGGGAAATGAAGAAAGTGGAAGTGATACCGATAGTTGTTGGATCATTAGTAGTGGTTTTCATGAAGATTAGTGAATACATGAAGGAGCAGATGTGAAGTTACAGATCAAACACTTACAGAAAACAGCATATTTGGGAACTGCAGAATTATTAGAAGACATTTAAGCATGTGATTTATATCATAGTCTATTACTTATAGACTGATATTGTACCTATACCAACTTAGTGTTGTGTGATTACATGAATATACAGTCTCACCATGCCCCTTCGCTATAAATGGAGGAAAAGTCTGGAGACACTCATGGTAAA
>NW_003546798.1:20598-25858 GCF_000090795.2 Amphimedon queenslandica
TACTTCTTACAGAGTGCCATAATATTTACTTTTTATTGATGATGTTTTATTGTAAACACGTAACAATATTATTACGTCGTAAGTGCCATGGCATCATTGTAGTAAGCAACACAGTAATGCTGCTCTCAAACTTTGAGAAAGAAGTCCAGGGTGTTACACGCTCCGTCCTTCCTTTATTTGGTCCTCATTCTTCTTTTGTAGAGCTCTTTGGTCAAATGACTTCTTGTCCTACACGTGGCTCGAGCAATCTGATTGGGATGCGCATGAAGCACACCTTTTTATGGTGAGTGTCTCCAGACCCTTCCTCTGCAGGTAGCAAAGGGGCGGGGCGAGACTAATGAATACAATAACACATCATCATAATCCTTGTTGTGTTTATTGTATACATGTACCTAATTTATTATTAATTAAAATTTGTATAGTGTTTGAATAATACTTAAGTGCCACTTAATAACTTATGAAAACCTACGGACTTCTGTGCATTCATCATTTCTCCATTCTTGTATTGTTGCCATCACCTAGCTTTGAGTAGGCGAGGACAAGGTACTTTGGTTGTCTGTCTGTCATTTATTCTGTGTGCTATATTTTGTATATGAGATTTTTTGTATTGACAATGGCGTGCTCAAAATGTGAGAGCTTTTCTTCTGTTAGGAAAAGTCTTACTTTAGTGCCTCAAGACGTTCTGGGGAGCAGCTTTTGGTAGTAGAAGCTTTTTTGAACTCAAAACAAATTGCGCAGCAATAGCTGTAATACTCTGGAGGTAAATGAGACAATTTCCCAGTATATCAAGACTAGTTATTGAATGAATACGTGTGGAACTCTTTAAATCTTGTTCGTGAGTTACAGCTACTTGAATTTCATCCCAAGTGAAGTCCTTTAGCAGCAGTTCACCAGTCTAAGGATCCTAAACGGTCTTAAGTCACTTAATATCTCTAGGCAAGAGTATTTTTGCCATTGTAACATCATATAGCGCTTCAAAGAAGAGAAAAACATGAAACTTGCTTTTGACATGGCCTTGCTGCATTATTGATAATCAATTTGACGCAGCTAAGCTTGGAGTTGCTGGAGCCTGGAACTGCAAACATGCAAAAGTAAGTGTAACTGCAGCTAGGAAGCTAGCTGTTATGATAATCTCTCAGCCTCAAGCTCAATTTTTTGTATAGTAGTCTTTGTTGTTGATAGATAGTAGCCACATCAAAAGCTGTAGTTTTTAATGAAAGTGCATTAAACATAAATACAAAAATATACTAACTTGGGCTAGCTGAGCTCCCAAACAGCTTTAGGGGTGAGGCCATGCACCTTTGGTGTCTCGTTCTAAAAGGAAGCAATAGCATGTCCCTTGATTGTTACCCAGAGCTTTATATTGTTAAAAAGGAGAGCCTGTGAATCACTATTATCATTAATATCTTGTGACAGCAAATACCAACAATACTAAATGTCCTTGTTCTTTTGGATGCTGTCAGAAATGGCCTGGTCAAAAGAACTCTTCAAAACTTGGAGTACCGGTAATGTTTACTTTGTACTTCGATAAATAATGCTAAACAGATGACACAATTTCAATAAATAAGAAGAGGACTCCGTCACTAATCTTAACTAGATGCCCTCGATTGACAATTTTAATCCATCATTTGGTAAAAAAGATTATCTTCATGATAATCATCCAACGCTTTATCCTCAACACCCATTTCCTTTAAGCATCCCACAAACAGCAAACTTCGCTCATTAGATTTTTTTTCTCATATTTCCTTCTCAATGATCGAAGAACAAAACCAGCAATGTACCTAAATACATTTACTATATCAGCATTCATGTGATGTTCATCATCATTGGGACCATGGCTTGCAGCTTCCTGAGGCCATGTTGCTCTATCATTTTCAAAGTAGATTTGAATGATCCTTTCAAAGACATCTGATACAGTGACTGTAGGAAAAGTGTAGAGTCAGGAGGAGCATTGCAAAGCTTACTGCAGTGGGATAAGATCATGGCTCAAAAGACTTCCACTATAAGTTTAGCCAGGACACATCAGATGACCTCATAAAGTGAAATTTTCACCATGGATTCTCTCTAACAGTACTCCTAGACTTGTACTTCTCTAAAACAGCCTCTATTTCTTTTTCAAAGGCACCAAGTAGTCCAATGCAAAAATTTTTTTTAAATGAATTTGGCTGCTACTTAATAGCGACTTGCAGGTAATCACAGCAACATCACTTCTGACTGACATCGGCAAGAGTATTTATCCATCAAAGCTGTCAAACAGCTTGTGATAAGCAGCTTGGCTGCATTATCATTATCACAGGCTGCCGCAGCTTCCATGGCTGCCATTTTAAAGACAAGTCATGTTACATCATTGCAAGATCATCATTTTGTTATCTGTAACATGCCTCTTCCTAAAAAATTGAGCTGTTTCCAATCCCTGTTGATACTGTATTTATGTTGGCCGTAAGCCTAGCAGTAGAGTACGACCTAAATTTATAAATGAAACAGCTAAAACTAGTGAGTTGTATTATCTTGAAGGGGGTGTAATGGTCTTCCCTTTTCCGTTTTGGAGGAACTGCAAGGTCGTAAGCTATCATTTGATTAATCTGTGTGAACTGTGAGATACAATGTAGTCTTTAAGCCTTGTGGCCTAGGTCACTGACAAAACTCAGAGAAAAATAAAAGATGACCACCCCATCTGATGGATTAGACTCCTGGATCAAGCGAACATAGATATTCCTAATGAGGGGGAGCCAAATGGTAGCCTGGACCTGTCATCACATCTGAAAGTCAGTCACATCTAGCCGGAGTCAATGTCCTCAGAACTGCTATTGTCTTGCATTAGGTAGCTCATTACTATATGTACACTGTATTTAGTTGTATAATTTTTGCTGTTGCATGATGATACATATGGGTTTTGTCAGTACTACTGCCTATATAAAAAATATGTTTTTAATTATTTAGTGTAGGGTTGAGCCTCAGTTGGATTTGAACCTATAAAATGAATTCAAACAAGCCCCTGTAGGGTTGCTGGTTGCTGGCAGTGGCCTTGTTCAACGGTGCACTGGAAGAAGTGAATTTAAAAATTTATAAATGAAGAAATTACTAAAATGAATAATATCAATAGGGCTGAATGGATACGTGGATGGTGACGAGCCTCGGGTACTTAGTGGGGACACTGCCACCTGACACCATGTATCAATGGAAAATCATTGTCATTGCTCAGGGGCAGGGCCCAGTCTTACTAATGCACCAAAAAGGTACTCCCCATATCGGAATTTCTGGTCACTGCTGGTGAGGCTCTAAGTATGGGATGAGCCTCTGTATGTCACAATCCAGGAGACCTTCACCTCCACTGACGACAAAAGTGAAGTAATACCTGCGTGGATTGTTACTGTGAGTCATATATTGATATAAGTCTGACTAATAACTTATGTATAATAGGAACTGAGAAGACGGTACCCAAATCCACCAGGCGTCCCATACAAAGACTTTCAGCCATCCTAATAATAAAAATAATTAATAAATTCTTAGTATGTTTGTAAACTTAGCTTTTTCATTATACATGTAATTCCTCTTTGTAAATACGCCCATGCTTGTATAACTTGCTCAGCTAACAACCATATCACCTACGGTACATATCCTAAGTGATGTACATATAATCAAAAATCTTACCTCTACACTTAAAAATTTACAAAATGTAGCAAGAAACAGTGACATCAACAACAGTCGCAAGTATACTGCAATAGTCTTCCTGTTTACCATCTAACTCATCTACCTCATCACCATCCCAATAAATGTCATCATCTTCATGATCAAGAACCTCACATATTGACACTTCTTCAACTGGTTTATTAGGCCTACAGTTAATCCAAAATTACAGTAAAGGATACGCATAATTTTATCAAATTACATTATGTCTACTTGATTTTTCTGCAAAAATACTTTCCACACATTATGAGCAAACTGGTGTCTTCTCAACTAACGCTTTGAATGGTGTATGCCTACTTGGTCTTCGAATGTCAAAGATATACCGCTCACTCGTGTGTGGTCTTTCGACATTTTCATTCTAGTATCAGTAAATATCAGTCTCACCCAATCCATAATTGCTATATTCATTCTCATTTCAAAGGTTGTAGTAGCGAAATAAATTGTCTTAGGGAAATAAGTGAGTAGATGATGATTGAATGACTCTACCCAAAACGTATCCCGACACTGCAAAACATTATGAAGTAATGTAGTCAAAAAATACTTACCGGTCCGTATGATTCAGCATTTACATAATGGTTTGCTTCAATTTCCTAGTGTTGTTGCAGTTCTTCATACTGTAGTACAGATGTGTTTTCTTACTCTTTCCTATGATATGTACATGTAATCATATAGTTTTCCATTGTCCCTTACTCTTATCTGACAGTTCTGGATACCAAGTTATACCTGCCCTTTTTTTTGCTCCAGTTGCTATAGATGTCATTGCTTTTGCTTAGTCCCTACAAACATATAGAAAGAAGAAAAAAGTACAACTACCTACCATGCCATGTATCGTAAGAGTTTTTCAGCTTTAACTCCTGAACAATATACGACGTCACGGGTGGTGAATTGTCATGAGCTACCTCTGTAACATTCAGTCCTATTTTCAGATTTCATTAAAAAAAGTCATTCACATCTTTCAGTGCCTTTTGACATTACTAATGGACCATATTCAATGAAATTTTTCTAATTAACGTACACCTGTGTTGGTGGTAAAATGGCGGATATTTGTTGGAAAGACAGGCTGAACAATCTTCTTTTTCATCCAGCCACTCTAGCTTTCATAACCATGCACTTGGAGCTGTCCTCTTGTTTTAATATACTCTATTTATCTATTCTGTAAGCTCTTTGGTTGCTGTTTCGGCTCTTATAGCATTTTACGATAACCATATTCTCACGCATGGGCAATTGCTGACTTTCTAAATTTTACTTGCAGGAGCACGGGCGTTTGCCTCTTCATTGCTATGAAGGCAGAAGTGTATTCAGCTGAGTCCTATGACTAGTGTCTATCATCAGAGTTAGTCTCAATTCATCAGGACAAGGTATGGTAGAATAACTCACTCAGTTGTGATGTTGCAGCTAGATTGTGAATGATAATGACCATCTTTTGTCTTGTTAACACAACAGGATTGTTCTTTATTGACATGTATGAATCACTCTAAAAATCATAAGTGTGCAGAAATAGTTGAGCATCATGTAGCTAGCTGTTAATAGTGACGTCTAGTATGAAGTGAAACAACTTCCATTGTCAAATGAA
>NW_003546798.1:25878-28950 GCF_000090795.2 Amphimedon queenslandica
TCTAGATAGTTTTCAACTCATTGTACATACTGTTCATCATAAATTAGTGTAAATACATGAATAGCCGTGTATAGTAATGTAATTAATGTAGTGACAACAACAATAATAATGCTAACAACAATAATAATGCTAGCAACAATGCCCATTTTGTTTTTATAATAATTATAACTGTCGGGAAAGAATACAGTTGCCAAAGAGACTAGAACAATTTCTGAATGTGACAATACCTTTCTGCAAGTATATGGATAGCGACATGCACTTAAATGTGACATGAGTTGTTCCTAAAGTGCAACCAGTGAGTTTCCAGATAAAGAATAAGCTCTTGCATCCCTTAACTATCTATAAAAGACCAATCCTGTAATTTTAAGAAGAGAAAAGATGGTCATAATTATCCTTACTCCAGCTGCAACATCACAACTCAGTGAGTTATTCCACCATACCTTGTCCTGATGGATTGAAAATAACTCTGATGCTAGACACTAGTCATAGGACTCAGCTGAATACATTTCTGTCTTCATAGCAATGGAGGGGCAAGGGCCCTGGCTCCTGTAAGCAAAATTTAGAAAAACGGCAGTTGCCCATGAGTGAGAATATTCCTATCATAAAATGCTATAAAGCCAAAAAACAACTAATAAGCTTACAGAATAGATAAATAGAGTATACTGAAACAAAAGGACAGTTCAAAGTGGTTCTCAAAGCTAGAGTGGTTAGATAAAAGAGAAGATTGTTTAGCCTGTCTTTCCTATGAAAATCAGCTATTTTACCACCAACTCAGTTGCACGTTAATTAGAAAAATTTCATTGAATAAGGTCCATTGCAACACTTCCTTGGTACAGGCAAGCTCCCTCATCTCAGTGCAGGTGTGTTCTTTTCTGGATAGTGTAACAGCCTACAATCTTGTGGATACTAAAAAATTGATGTACAATGTGAAGGAAGATACATTACAAATACAAGTGTACCTTCCAGAAAGATACGGAACAGTTGTTTGCAGTTGAGTCATGCCTAGCAACAGTGATGACCCACTACAAATTAATAATACTAATTATGTACTATTATTAATATGCTGTACCTCTCCATTTGTCTCATCTGAAGTTGACTTTATTTCATCAATTGTCTACATCATTGTTGCTCCAGCACAACTATCAATAACAGCTATTTATCCTTTTGACTTATATGCTATAGTAAATACACAGTGCTACAAGTAAACGTTATAACACCCCCGCTAGGGATACAAATGCAATGTATCCTGCGGCAGGGGTGTTATCAACATATTTGTGTTGTAATGAGTGGGCGTATCAAAGGCGCACGCCAATGCACATGCTCAATAGCACCACACCTCATGGTAAAATGGTAGCAATGGAGGACAGGAGGCTCACAAAAAGGTACTTTTATCAACTGATTCAGGCTTTAGGTTCACATAATTTTACTATTTTCAGGCTATAATGTCTGGAAGAGGTCCAGAACAGAGATCCTGCGCTTGCTAACCAGCTATGTATTGATCTTACCTTCCCCGGCCATCTATATTTATTGCTGAGGCTTAGTCAACCATTGATTTCACTGCGGAAGGAAAGCAGTGAAACTCTACCGGCATGGATTTTTGGTCTGTAAATCAATCTAAAGATTTCTGCACTCCGGAGACTCACAATTGTTTTGACTTTGTACATACCCGCTGTTGGTTCCCGCGGGCCACTGGACTTAATCACCTAGGCCAGACTTTATTGCAAGCTTTATTGACAGTTGACTTTCAGCTTATAATACTTGTACAATAATGTTGTTTCTTATATTATATTTTACAAGATTTTTGCTGTCAACCCACAGGGATACAAATAAAACCACAGGGAGTGTTACAAATGAAAGCTGTGTTACATCACATTTGTAACCACAGGCTGTGCCTTTGATACGCCCACTCACTATTATACAATGAAGCTTGAAACTAAAATTACCTGAATCAGAGTACCTCTTCCCAACTGTATCAAGAGATACCAATCTACAAAAATGGTAGTAGTATGATGTGAGCATTCCAGCACAAGTAAACGCATGTATAGCCTAAAGTAATATTAATGCAATTACTTTGCATTACAATTTATACTTACTTCTAATTAATAAGGTATCTACTGCCTAATAAACTCGAGCTGGACCACCATTCCTTCCGATTGAACGACTGACATTGAAATTCAGCACAAATCACGTGACCTAATTAGAACTGTAATAACAAAAAAAAATATGTAATATTACTCTAAGATACATGTCTGTAATTGATCATCTTTCGGTGGATCATGCCACATGTACACCAATGTGTCAGTTTTAAAACCACATCCTCAAAAGTAGATACTTGACTCACAAACAATGGCTGCTCTTCATCCCCATCACCAGTGTATATACCTTATTTAATATCATTAATAATGTAAATACAACAGAACTACCTGAAGTATTCAGCATAGCAGAACTACTTGCATTATGAGACTGAACCCCAGAGTCCTCCTTTTCAGCTAAATCAAACAAGTGAGACAGCAGCTCCAAGTTGTCAATAGGTCGTCTCCTTTTAGAAGACAAAGATTCCTTAACTCAATCAAGCTTAGCTATAAAATGATCCTTGACTTAATTTTGAATAGAATTCAGCTCCACTTGAAAGCAAAAACCATCTCTTCTAGCGCGTTTCTTTAAAGTACCAACACCATCAGCAGTAGACATTTTTACACGTGTAAGAAATGGAAAGCATCATGCCAAAGGCACCGCCTTTTATACCGCACCTTCTTGTTTAAAGTTTTCTGTACTTGAGTGCTATTTTTTTGCCACTCTCTTTTACCCTCTTAACATAGTCTCGCTGGCCATACCCTTGCCTCCCTGCAGGGGAAGGGTCTGGTACAATGCTTAATGTAGTTGTGTTGATGTAAGCGTGATGTTAGCATGATGTAGCATAGGTCATCAGTGTTAAACCACGCCCAGACCATGTGTTAGCTTGTATCATGGTTAGATTAGAAGAAGCTGCTAGTTCACAAGGATTTCCATCACTGAAAGAGGAGCAGGGTCTTTGTATTTGAGAGTTCATGTTAGGTAGAGATGTTTTTGTCA
>NW_003546798.1:28960-30841 GCF_000090795.2 Amphimedon queenslandica
TTTCTATTATCCTGACAGTTAGCAGACTCACTAGGTCAGGTATGTACCTTAGATGAGTTATAAGAAGCCAGTAGAGACACAGTAGCTGATGTTCTTTGCCTGGTGGGATAAGTAAACTTTGGAACTTCAACAGACAAAAGAGGCAGCAATAATGGCATCAAGGTCGACATTCAGATTATTGGCAGTACATCTATGACAAAGATACTTTTTCAGGAACTGAGAAACAGTTGATGCCTTGACTTTGGCTCGCATTACAGCAGCTTCTTCACAAGCCAAACACTCATCCTCAAGAGATGCCACTTCATCATGTGACTAAAGTGACCTTTGGACAATGTACCGCTTACGTTTTGCAATTGCTAAATTTGATTGGTTGCGTACGATTTTGGACGCAGGGACAAAGCTACATTAAGCATTGTACCAGACACTTCCCCCGCAGGAAGGCAAGGGTCTGGCCAGGGAGACTACTCTTAACATGCACTAAATGACCAAACCCCCTGCCAATGTGTAACTTTTTCCCTCACTGTGCCTCCTCAACTCCCTGAATATAGTTTATTCTCACACACGCACACCTTCTTTCCTGTCATTTCTTTCTTTACGGCTTTACTTATTGTACATGGACATATCTCTTTTCTCTGCATCTTTCTCATCTTTGCCTGTATATCTCTATCCTATGTGTATGTGTCTTCCTCTCTATGGTCCTTGCATCTGCATGTATATTCCTCTCCCCATCAAACTCTCTCTCTTATTCAGTTTTAGTCTCTCTTTTGCTAAAAGTATCTCTCACTTTAACTCCACCTGTGCCTTGTTCAATTAATCTCTGTTGCCCAATGTGATGTCCATTCTACTCTATCATTAAATTTCAATGTTTCTCACATGGTCTGTCAATGTCTTTTAAGCTTTCTGTCCACTCAAATTTAATATCATAGTAACACTTCACTGTTAATCGACTCTTCTCTACTGTGTACGCGCCAGTGATATTGTTTATTACTTAATGCATTTGCGTTCATTTAAAAATTTATGTCCCAGGCGTACATACTTGTGTCACTGAAGTAGTTACATCAGCCATTACACAGAGAATAGGATTACAGTTGCTAATGTTGTTTAACCATTACAATTCACAAATGTATGCTTCTATGTAGTGCTTCTGTCTCTACTGACATTAAGTCTTTCATTCAAGTAAGGTCAATAATATATTTTCCCCATTTTATGTTTCCCTGTATGATTGGAGTGAAATTCAAGACAGACAAGAACACATATATCAATAACCTTTTATTGTTACTTTCTTTGAATTTAAATCATTATTATTAAAAATAACTTTACTAATGCAGTGCATGATATGCAGATACAGCAAAATGCCAGGCCAGTTACATTGCAAGAAAAGTCAAAGGCCCTTAAGGTCCTTTCATTTCGTCCTGGGATGAGAAATGTACCTCTAGGCTTTAAATAAAAGTTTCATGATGTGAACCTTATTTTAAGTAAGTTAGCAGTCTCATCCTGATAGTTGTCTGACATTAGTAGGTAGGCTTGCACATTTACTTGCTATATAAAATTATAGCACTATTCGTTTAGTAAAACAACTGCAGAAATAGAAACTAAACATACTTTCTGCATACTTAATGAGAAGGTGTGGCTAATGGTTTCATCTAACTAAAAGTGCACATGCGCAGTGATTTGCTATTGCGTAATGAGATGGCTAAGAGAAAGAGATTCTTAGGCATTTCTACACCTATAAGTTACATGTACATGTAACACCACTGTCTATTGAAGGTAGGATTTACACTGCTATCTTTATTTTTTGGCAATTATTATCTCATATTCTCAAAATCAATATGATAATTGACATATATAATGTAATGTAATTATTTTGACATATTTCAGTTC
>NW_003546798.1:31570-33444 GCF_000090795.2 Amphimedon queenslandica
AATTAGCACACCAATACAGTTCGTCTGTTCCTTAATTTCATAACAGTTTAATCTGACCTTTTGTTTCTTCTTTGATCCAGCTCCATTTTCATCACAGAATATTTTCTCAGGTTATAATCATCACCAAGGTGGTTAGTGAGATGAAAAAAAAGTATATTTCACTGATGGAAACCCCTCATTATCAATGCATAATTTCTTTACAAGGACCAAATGGCAATGTTCAAAATGATCGAGTTCTGGTGATTCACATGATTGCATTAGAGGAGCGACCTTTTTGACCAGAAGCACATTTTCTCAAATTGCGAGAATTCACAGTGTGACATCACAATCCTAATATCTTGAGTATCCTCCCATTTTGATTTTGATGGAGCTTTTTTTTGCAGCCTTCATTCTCGTTTTACTCTTCTGTGGACTTTCTGAAATTAAAGGGTCGGCTTCATTCTCACTCTGGCTTTCTTGAATTGACGAAGCCATCACGACTGACATGCAAAGTAGCACTGAAGTCACAGACAGGTTCTTAAGACTCAAATTTAATTGAATTAAATAGGAGGCCATTTATCAAGAGATGATAAGACAGCAAAAATTGCATCAGGGGCATTTTAATGAACAATAGCGCATGCTCAGAATGCGGATCAAAAATGGATCTGTTATCTCCATAGAAACAGTTATCTTTTAGGCCATACTGAAAAATAGAGTTACTTCATCTAGTGTGCCTGTAAGGATATACAAGTAACTATTAACTAGGCTGCTTACCTTGACATTACACTTCTTTCGTTACTGGTGTTGAGTTGTTAATAAACAGACAAAACTTAACTATAAATGTATGTGTTAACACAATTAATAATAACAGATGAGAGTTAGAGTGGAAGAGACAGTGAATGTTAATAATAATGAAATTAATAAGCACAGTATGTATGTGAGCAAGATATGTGTGTTTATTGACTCATCGATTCAGGTAGTTGAGAAAATTGAATAAGAGTCAGATGAGAGTCTGACAGATTGAAAGGAGGTTGAGTGATGAGAATTTCAAGATAAGTGTTCGAGAATTTAAACTGCAGACTAATAGACTAAGACTAAATCAAACTGAATGAAAATTGGGTTTTTCCAGCAATAGTAGTGCATGTGGATATTAAATTAAAGTTAAGTTATTAGTTGTAAATTATTATTAAAGTACATTAAGAATACATTACTCTCACACCAGTGAATGAACCATGAACGAAAATTAAAAGACGACATTCAGACGATCAGGCCATCGAATGCAACGACCAGAGCGAGTGGTCCATTTATGAGATTGTGGAGTGATAGAAGTATTAATAGGAGTACGATGCGGAGTACTCTCATTGTGAGTAGATGGAGGATTCGAGTTTGGGGGACTATGAGACGAAAGATGTGAAGGAGTGTTCATTGTAGGCAGGTTTCAAACGATCTCAAGAGATAACCTGATGTTTACCGTCGACATAAAGAGTAAAATGTTTGTCACTACGTTTAAAAATTTGGTATGGTCTGTCATATGGTTCTTGCAAAGAAGTATGGACAGCATCATGTTGAACAAAGACATGAGTACATGTAGAGAGTACATCAATGATGGAGATGTTTCGACTTTTCGACAAAAGTTGTATGAACAAATTGAGTGAGAGAGAGATGGAGTGAACTATGAACAAATTCAGCAGAGCTGTACCCAATATCCTCCTTGATAGCAGTTTGAATACTCAGATAAAAAGGGAGACCTGCTGTCCAGTGAGTGGGTGAAGAAAGAGCTTTAATAGCGGCTTTCAGTTGCCTATGAAGACGTTCGACCATAATGGATGACAAGCAGTTGTTCGAATCTGATGAGAACCTAACAGCTTCATTAGATTAGACCAAAGGTGAGACTC
>NW_003546798.1:33839-37298 GCF_000090795.2 Amphimedon queenslandica
TTATACTTAATGCATTACATGCACCATTAAATGAACACATACATGTACATGTACTTACTAGTGTAGTGGCTTAGTCCAAAAAAAGGAGGGAAAGGGGAACAAGTGGACAAAAGCATGAGCTTTTTTTTTCTGCTTGGTTATTGTGTTTAACTTCAGTTATAAGGTAGGAGCCATCTAAAAAATAGCTTCCTTTTGTAATTATCACAAAATTTAATTTCTTCTTAAAAGAAGCCAAAAATGTGCTCAGAAGGTGTAAATAAAAGTGAAAAATATGCATCTTGCAGCTGTTTTCACTTACTTTCAGCAGTGCATTTACTAGAATTAGTTACATGTCATTAAAATGGACTGGAATAAGTGTATTATTTGCCAAAAGTCTACAAAAGAAACACTTAGATGTCCCCTGAATGCCTGTGGTAATGTAGAAGACAAGTCACAAGCCTATGAGACATTTCTGACCAGTGTCAAAAAATTCAGAGAGCTGAAAGAAGTGCCTGTACAACTTATTTTTGAGAAGAAATAGATGTTACACAATTAGTCACAAATAAATCTAAGTGGCACAAATCATGTCATCTAAAATTTAATGAAAGTAAATTACAAAGAGCAAAGAAAAGATCTGTCCTTAGCAGTCCAACTGGAGATAGTATTGAACCAAAACGACCTCGTTTACAAAGACAAAATTTGGAAAAGTCGAAATGTATTTTTTGTGAAACAAATGATGGAATACTACATGAGTTTATGACACTAGATGCTGATAGTATTGTGAGGAAAATGGCTACAGACCTACAGGATACTGCGTTGTTCGCTCGTATTCAAGGTGGAGATCTCACAGCGCAAGAAGCCAAGTATCACTTTGATTGCCTAACTAAGATTCGAAACCGTCATCTTACTTTTATTCGACAAAACATCACCGGGAGTAGTTCAAATGACAACAGTAGGGTAGAAGCTAGAGTGTTAGTTGAGCTTATAACATTCATTGAGAACATTATGGAAAATGGAATGTTAGTTTTTAAGTTTTCTGACCTTCGCCACATGTATGAAGATAGACTACGTGATCTTGGGATATGCAAAGAAATGAATAAAACTCATTTTAAAAAGGTGCTATCTCATTTTGTGAATGCTCAAGAGCAAAGTGATGGAAAAAATTCATTATTTGTATTTGATAGTGCAATTCAAGAACTGCTTCTCAAATCTCAAGATTGTACTTTTCAAGAAGACACATTAATTTTACAGAAAGCTGCTAATATGATTCGTAAAGAAATTTTTCCCCAGTCTACCAAATGGTTCCCATTCAATTATTCATTTCATGATGATTGTCAGAGCGAATGTGTACCACACTCACTCAAATTATTAACCAATATGATAATTACAGGTGGTGATATTCAAGATCAGAACAAAGGTTACTCTCAGGTAATGTAAAATTAGTAATGTGTACATTAACTGTGATTTAATTTTCCATAGGCATGTTTAACTGTTGCTCAAACAATACTTTACAATTGCAAACAAAAGAAATCATCTACTTTACACACTTGACACTCCATCAAGTTTGGAACACCATTGTCTCTTTACCTTGGCTTGAGTGTGCACACACTCACAAGATCTAAAAAATTAGTAATGGAAATGCTCCAGTTGGGTTTAAGTGTAAGCTATGACAGGGTTTTACAAGTAAATAATGAGTTAGCTGACTCCATTTGCCAGGACTTCAATTCAAAGGGTGTGGTTTGTCCCTCACAGTTACGAAAAGGAGTATTCACAATTGCTGCCTTAGATAACATTGACCACAATCCATCAAGCACAACAGCAAAAGGATCATTTCATGGAACAGGTAAATTAATTTTTATTTCCTCAAAATTACACATATAATTAGGTATCAGTTTGTTTCAATCGCCAACAGTGGTAAACCAAGGCACTTGTCAGGAGAAGCTCACTCCTACTGATAGCTCGAAAAAATATGCACTACCTTATTATTATACTGTAGTACCTCCCGTAGCAATAAAAAGGATGACATGTCTGTTCCCAAACCACCTAATGACATAGTTGCTAATGATAATAATTTTCTTCACATGGCAGTTAATCAAGAAGAGTGCTGGATTAAAAATTCTATCAAACTGCTGGAGAAGGAAGTTTTAAAAAGTGATGATAAGATCACTTGGTCAGCATATCATGCTTCTTTACGGAGTTCTTCTGCAATGATTCCTGCTTTGAATCAGCTGTTGCCATTATTTTATGAAAAGGCTGCAACAGCTGCCATGATAAAACATGGTATGGATGTAATAAGAAAAACCATGGAGTATCTGAATCCAGGACAAACACCTATAGTCACCTTTGATGCACCCCTTTTTGCTTTAGCCAAGCAAATACAGTGGAATTGGCCTCAAACATATGGACAAAATGTCATCATAGCTATGTTTGGCGGTCTCCACATCGAAATGGCAATGTGGAAGACATTTAGAGATTATTTAGAATCATCAGGCTGGACCACAGCATTAACAGAAGCTAAAATAGGTACATGTGGAGTTACAGATTCATTTTTAAAAGCAACTCACCTTACGCACACAAGACATGCTCACCAAGTTAGTGCTCTAGCATTAAGTAAACTACAGCATGATGCATTTTTATTAAGTGGTGAAGATTCAAAGGAAAGTTGGAGAAAAAATGCTATTGCTAAAAGCCCTACTTTTGCTTACTGGGATACAATCTTACGGCTTGAATTGCTTGGTCTTATTTTTGTTTGTGCTCACAGAGAAAAGAATTTTTTATTGTATATTCAGACCCTTAAGGCTATCACTCCTTGGTTTTTTGCACTAGACCATCAAAATTATGCACATTGGATACCAATTCACATACGTGACATGGAGAGCCTTTCATCAACTGTTATTCATGAGTTTAAGGATAATGGCCTTTGGGTCATTCAAAAAACACCACATCGCTTTACTGCTATGCCAATAGATCAAGCACATGAGCAGAATAATGAGCTGGTAAAGGGGTCTGGAGGAGTTGTTGGTCTTACAGAAAACCCATCAGCATTTCGACGGTGGATGACATCGGGTCCAGAGCAAGCTCGACTCATAAAAGAATTTGAAACGCAATATCTTCATCAATGTAATTACAACCAATATCACCTTGAAGAAGGATTTCAAACACAAAAAAACATTTAAAGAGGAAACTCAGAGGCTAATAGAAGCAATCAATGAAATGGGTAACCCCTTTAATGAAGTTTCTTCAGATCTTATAAAGTTAGACTCACGAGACATCATGGATAAATCAGTTGTGCACACAGTTTGCAATATTGAAGAGCTAGGTGTAGACCAATTTAGCACTTAGCAAAAGTCAGTAATAGTTGATCGAACTGTATCTATTAATGAAACCATTAAGAAAAACTCACTTGCACTTTGCAGATGTCCAGTTCACAAAACAAGAAACAAACTAACAGGAAAATATCCATGTTAAAGCATGACGTTC
>NW_003546798.1:37765-42296 GCF_000090795.2 Amphimedon queenslandica
GCCAGAAGTAAAGTTCCTGGAAATTGGTCTGAGTTTTTACATAACTTTTCTAACAAAGAGGAGCTCTTTACCTTTCTTTCTAAAAGCATTCAATCAACAGAATGGGAAGCAGGAAAAGACATACTTACTACTTTCGGAACTGCAGTGTTAACTAATATCACAAGTCAAGCCACCATGTCTCTTTGCAATCATGAAGAAGCTGATACACGATTATTTATTCATGTGCTAAATGGAGTTGCAAATGGTGCCATAAATTGCCTAATTCGTACAGTTGACACAGACGTTGTAATATTTCTTGGCATGTTTCATGCATTGTTGGCAATCAACCCTGCCTGTAATGTATGGGTAGCATTTGGTATTGGAAAGAACTTTCAATACATTCATATTAATACAGTATATGAGAAGCTTTGTGAGGACAAAGCGAGAGCTCTTCCTTTTTTTCATTCATTCACAGGATGTGACACAACATCAAGTTTTTATGGAAGAGGTAAAAAAACTGCTTGGAAAGCTTGGAAGTGTTTTCCAGATGCCACCTCATCATTCATTTATATGCAGTCAAATGCTTTCACTACTTCTATCAATCCTGATACTCTTCAGTTCAAACTTTTGGAGCATTTTTGTGTTGCTATGTATGACAAAACTAGTTCTCAAAGCTCTGTTGATGAAGCAAGGAAAGAACTCTTGTCGAAAGAATCAAACTATGGAATCTATTCCTCCAAAACAAGATGCATTGCTGCAACACACTAGACGTGCAGCTTACCAGTCTCAAATATGGTGTACTAGTGACGAACCTCTTCAAGACATACCTAGCCCTGCAGGGATAGGTTGGACAAAAGAAGAGGATATGTGGCAGCCTATATGGATAACCCTTCCTGTGTTCTCAAAAGCTTGTTTAGAATTAGTGAAATGTGGATACAAGAAGGGATGCACAGCAAGATGTTCATGCAGAAGGGCAAACTGGAAATGTACTGCCTTATGCAATTGTAATTGTGACAAATTAATAGCTATTATTGTTAATAAATGTGTAAAATTAATTATATTCATAGCCTAAAAGTATTAAATGTTAAAAATTTGGAACACTTTATTCTTTGAATGTGGCTCCTATCTCAGAATTGATATACATCACATAAAAAGCTAATTTAAAAATTTTCACACTTTTGACCACTCGTTCCCCATAACTACTGTCATGCAACTAGACTATACTGATTCTCTGGCTCTTCTTTTCATTGATCACTTTTCTATAGCAATGTATACATGTATTTGTACATGAATGTAAACTAATTATTCTGATGACATTGTATACTGTTATGTGTCAGACATGGGGCAAAATGTACATTGGTACTTGTACTTCCGTACTTTAAGTACAGGCACTAATGTACTTGTACTTGTATATAAGTATACATTTGTAATTGGGCACGTACTTGTACTTATACATAATTACTTCTGTTAGGTTTTTACAGTACTTATGTACTTACAAGTACATTATGTTCAAAGAAAAGCCTGGGTGTTTATTTGTCTCCGAGACAAAAAAATGCATAGAATTAAGGTAAAACCAGAATGCAAACCTGGACCTCTTCGTTTAACACACTTAGCTTAATAAGTACTTACTTTTAGTATAACTTACCTTAATAGTGTATCACAGTCTCATTTCCTGTTACTAGTGATGGGCAAATCCAGAAATTTGCATTCGATTCCGATTCTGAATACTTTTGAGACTGGAATCGATGGAATCGAATACCGATTCCGAGACTACATCTGCAAAGGGTGCAAAGCCACGTGGTATCAATTAAAGCAATAATTAAGGTATAAACTACTGGTTTTAAAACTATTATTAATATTAAAAGGTGTGGTTCGGTGTGGTGTAATTTGGAATCGTTTCAAACGATTCCTACTTCTCTTTCGATACAAGTACGATTCCATTCGGAATCGAAGGATCAAATACTCCGGACTCGGAATTGCCCATCACTACCTGTTACACAGATGCATTGCTTGTTATGTTAGGAGTGTCTACATGTACATGTACATGCAGGTATACCAAAGAATATACTGTGTATTGTGCAGTCTCCTTTCCTATTATATACTTTGCACTTGTATTGCTTGTTGTGTAAGGAAAATTTATGAATACAGAAGAACATACATATACATGTAATGGGTATTGTGCAATTATAAATCTTATAACTTACCTTAATAGTGTAGCACAGTGTTTTTTCTTTTAATACAGCTTTATTGCTTGTTGGGTATATTTGTATACAATTGAACGTAATGTGTATTGTGTACATATTAATGGTATAACTTACCTTAGTAGTGTCCTTTTCAGTTATGCAGTTGTTTTGCTTGTTTTGTTAGGAGCATTTATGTATAAAAAAGAACACAATGTGTATTGTGTTGTTATTAATAGTACAACTTACCTGAATAGTGTAGCACAGTCTTCTTTCACGTTATGCAGTTGTATTGCTTGTTATCTTACGAGTATCATGGGTATGTATACCAAAAAACTTAATGTGTATTGTTTACTTATTAATGATCCTAATAGTGTAGCATAGTGTCCTTTCTTGTTATACAGTTTTATTGCTTGTTGTGTTATGATTATCTAAATGTTTGATGTTTTTATGGGCTATAGTGGCTGCTGTGACGCGGGAGAGGGACTACTTCAGGAATGTGTTAAAAAGGACTAAAGATGCCATCAAGGTGTTGAACAGCAAACCAAGGGAGATCTAAGTTTACTGTTTGACTATGCACAATGAGTAAGTGAAGTTATTATCGTTATACATGTACATGTACTTAGTTATGCTAAAATTAATAAATTCAGGTGCATTACTCCAGTGATCCATTGCAGCCTGTTCCCATCTACTTTTTGACACAAAGGAAATGTGGCTTGTTTGGGGTTTATTGTGAAGCATTTTCCAGGCAGGTTTCAGACATGAACATGTACATGTACCTGTGGATGAGGCAATGAACACAGGGAAGGGGGCAACTACTGTTGTCAGCTATGACCGTCACTACATTGAAAACCATGGTGTCAATGCTAGTATGATCCATCTCAATGCTGACAGCTAAAAAGAAGGAATAGTACTTTTATACAATGTTCTCATCAGACTGGTACCTTGGGCTCATCAAACAGCTTTTTAGGCAGATTGCAGTAGGTTGCTTGAATGATATTAGTGTTGTTTTAGTATGATACAAGAGTTTTAGTTTGAGTTTCAGTTTCCCAATTTTTTAATTTAAAGTTTTAGTTTTAGTTTTAGTTATGCAATGGTAGTATTTTAGTATTATTTATTGTGATTACTTCAAAATTGTATCATAGTTTTAGTTTTGTTCTTTCAATGCATCTAGTTTTCGTTTTAGTTAAAGCTTAATTCACCATACTCTTTCCACTAATGTAAAACAATTAAATCATCAAAATTAAGAACTTCTGAATGAACTAAATAATCTTACCTACTGTAAAGTGCTAGCTATAGGCTGTCAAACCTCTTAATTATACTAAAATCATTTAATTAGTAACAAGTGTGCAAATTTAGTTGTACTTAATGAAACACAATTGAAGTTTTAATTTTTCTTATAGTTAATTTGTTCTACTTTCAGTTTTAGTTTTTAGTTAGAAGCACTGAGGAATTTGAATTTTATTTAAAAAAAACAGCTCTTTGAAATAGGGTTTAGTTTTAGTTATTGTTAACGAAAAGAACACTATTGCTAAAATTGTTGATTCTTAGGTAGTGAATGTTTCCCAATTAGTTGATTCCGGCACAGGAGACGTTTTTGTGCCATGCTCTGATAGGACTGGTTTTTGCAAATGTTTTTGAGCACATACATGTAGATGGGACTAAAAATAACCATGATGTCACTCTGGAGAAAGATTCACTACTGCAGGGAGACTTATTAGCTTAAGAATCAATATATAGTAGCATTAGAAGATTAATTTTTAAAGTGATAATGTTACCCTGCCTCCTGCTGATACAATGCCAGAGGCAGTACTACCAAACGGCCTGTCAGCAGAAGGCAGTGGTACTTGTATAAATAAGGAGTTTGTCTGATCAACTGAGAAGGATAAGGCATGCGCCTTGCCTTCTGCTGCAAAGCTTTTGTCAGCAGCCCATTATACACCAGAGGCACTATCTCTGATTGGGACTAGTATGTGTGTTCCACTAGCTCTTACAAGGAAGAGAAAGCAGAAGTAAATGTGGCCTTGTTGGTCACAACTGCTGGTCTTTCTGGTGACTAGTGTGTGCAGTGCTCTCTTCCTTTTTGGACTTTCTTGATCTCATGAGGTAAGCTATGTTATTAACAGCTATGAATAGGATTATTCTTTAGCCCTTGACATGTACTAGGTGTATTCTCTATCCTGTTTTGCAATAAAATTACTCTAAACGAGAGGCTAAGTTCACAACGGTTAATGTGGTGACAAGATTTTGATGATGCGTTATGATAGACATAGACTCTACGTAGGTACTGCCACAACCCCCGCATGATTACATGACACACATGTTTCAAGCCTCATCTTCAGGTACAACTTTTTACATTGTTTTTATCGCAC
>NW_003546798.1:42912-45846 GCF_000090795.2 Amphimedon queenslandica
TCCAGTTGTCAGTGTTTATCTCAGTATTAGTTAGTGCTATAAGGATAATTCTTATACCAATCTACTCCAACAGTCTATGCGCAAGTCCATGTCCCATCAGATTATTCTTCAAGCAAGGAAAAAGTGATATTGTGACTGCTGGATTGAGCCATCTTAGCTGCATGCCGCCATTTTGTTAATTAAAGAATCTTGCCATGTGCTCCAAATTTGGGTGTGGTCACGCATGCTCAGATCTGCAGCTCTGGAAGAAGCTATTTATTTTTTTACCAAGCTATGCTTGGAATCAACTTACTGCAATACTTTAGTGGAGGTTTCCAGCTAAAAGGTATTAATTTTACATGTTACTGTTTTATCAAGTGTGTTATTTTATTTTATTTTAAAAAACAATTAATTAATGTTATGACTTATGATATGCAATGATAATTATGAACTTGACAACAGCCTGGAAGAACAGCAATAGCAGAGAACTCTCAGCTCACAGCTTCTTGAACAAGGACTTGTGTCAAGACTAGTATTAGTTTCACTTGTCATCAGGATAGTTAATATTCCTTCAGAATGTCTATTCAATGCTGTCTCTCATAAATGTTATAACAATAATAATAATAAAGAAAATTATTGTTTGTGTAAAATCAACAAGTATCACAATTGCAACTAAAGAAATACTATAAATATTATAAAAAAATCAACACAAACAAGGCCATAAAAAATTTTAAAAAACAAGATGAAGTAGGATTCCAAACGACCGACGAAAATAAGAAATGAAAATTGTACTCGTGATGCAAATTCTACACTACATTACAAGGTGATTCATAATTCTTACATAATAACATTAGAAGTACAATGTAGAGTAGAATTTGCGTCACGAGTAGGATTCTCATTTGGTATTTTTATCGGTCGTTCGGAATCCTACTTCATCTTGTTGTTTTTAATTTTTTTTATTATTATTTCATTATTATTATTATTAATGTTGTTCTTGTAATTGAAGCACTTTCTTTTTCCACAACATTGCTTTTCGTACCAGGTCCTCCATACTCTTCATTTCCTTACACTTTCACACTTTTAGCAGTCTTGCCTAGAGCATGCAATACAGTTCACACCTTTTATGAACTCGTGCAAGACATGGATAATTATAGTTTATAGTGATGAATATCATGTTAATGTTGTCCTAACTTTACTTCGATGTCACATTTTCAGTTAACCTCCAAATTTAAAGAACTCTGTTTAAGTAATACAAGTGATTATTATGTACCATATTTATTGTGGTTTCTGATGGAGACTCAATTTGCAACTCCAACCCCACAGCATGTGATTATGGATTCCATGCTACTTGTCCTTGAGCAGCCAGAAAAGGTGCATGAAACAATTATCAAAAAGAAATTAATTAAAACAGAACAAGTTACAAGTAACACTAAGAAATGAAGTTCTTAATCTATGTTATTAAAACTAAATGACAGTAATAACTAATATACCTTACGAAGTGCGGATGCATTTTTCCCAACACAAAACCTATGACCAGCATGTAAGCGCTTTCGACCTCTTTTCTTTGGCAGTTGAAGAGAGCTATACTTTTGTACAAGGTCCTTTCGTCTTTTAATTTGTGACTTCAGCTTTGGTCTCTGAGCTATTGCTGGTCTTACTATTACACCTTCTGAAGATGGTATTTTATTGCTAAAGGCAACTAGAGCTTTGTGAAGTTGATTATTCAAGTTATAGAGAGCTTTGCCATTTTGACATGAATATATCAGCATGTTCAATGTCTCACACTTTTTAAGCATCAACTAACAAATGTGGCAATACCTATAAATAGAAATAAGGTGAAAAATGTTTTTATTGGCAAAATATTAAGCACATATTACAGCAGGATTGAAATTAAGTACCTTTTTAGGAATAATCTCTTTATACTTCCTGTAAGCAAATAATCTTAGACAAGTACAGTTGCAATACGAAACAACGTCAATGTCTTCCTTTTTGGGAGATAGCTGTACTGCAGTACTTTATTTTGTGCTTCTGTGCCATTGTTAGTGTTAATAGCAGCATGGTTATCACAATCTTGATATGTTCTAGCCCATAACTAAAACACAAAATTATTAAGAGAAACAATTAAATTAAGGATTCACAATCCTGTGGATTTTGTAGCCACGTGCATTGCAACCATCGCTTTACTTGAGGATTATCAACTCAATTCTCACTCCCTTTAGTCTAGTCACTGCTTCTTGGAAGTAATGATCAAATCATAGCTTCTCATGTTCTTCACCTGGAGGAGACCATGCACATTCTCGTAACATTTTCAGAAGGCTGTTGGCATCTTCAGATGACAATCCATGTTTGTGCTCTTTGACCATCGTTTCTGAGCTTCCTCTCCAAGGAAATCACACAAATGTATCTTAACACCAGGATAAGATCCTTTTAAAGCAGAAGATTCTAATTTAGAATAGCCACACATAATAATAAAATGAATGCCATGTTGGATGCTAGATCTTTAGCATATTCTATGCTTCCTCAATATAATATGCCGCTTGAAACTGTGTGATAAACTGAGCAAAAATACTATAACCCCCATTTGTTTCAATGCAAATAAAGAAAGGTGGCAGTTCATATTTTGTAGTCTTATAAGTGACATCTATTAAACTAATGACATTTCCATACTTCTGCAACAAGTGCTTTTGCCACTTTTCTTGGTGCATAAACAGAGGGCAGTGATTTGAACTCTTTTGCCTCCCTCACCAGCAGATGTGCTATGATCATCTGGCAATACTTGTTCTAATGGTTTCTTTTTAAATGGATGAAAAAAATGAAGAATTAGGTGCGTATTATTTCTACTGCTGTATTTTTAGAGCAAGATTATCTTGGTCAAATTTAGATAGCTGAAGCTTAGTTTTAGCACTGTAAATGTGATTTTTGATGCCTTTATTTGAAGGCCAATATGCGCAATCA
>NW_003546798.1:45924-59355 GCF_000090795.2 Amphimedon queenslandica
GCATCTTTTGAGCCTTTTCATAAATTCCTCCAGTAGGATGTGTCAAATGATGAGCTTCTGAAGTGGGTAATAATACATATTACACAGGTTTCCCTTCAGTAACGCCTCTTTTCAAATCATTCGTCAAATCATGAAGCTTCCTTCCTTCAGTTATCTAACTTTCCACTTTGATGATGAAGCAACAAAACAATTGTCAATTGAATAATCTGGGAACAGCAGGTACTGTCTGACATGACTTGCATCGTTGTTTTCAAGTACCTTGCATTTTAATTTAGGTTTTTTTAACTTGGCTGCTAATCTCTGCACCTCCAGGCTTTTGTTTATTCTTAAAAATAATGATTACAAAATTGACATTCCAGGTCACGCTTGTAGCCAATTTGAAACGGTGTATTTTGTAATCAGATAGTGTATGTAGCAGTATCATGCTTCCAGAAATGGCAATTTTTTTTCTGTGTGCTTCTTGTGAACCTCCCTAGAATAATAATAATAATAATAATATTGTTAATAATAATAATAAAGTAAAGTTAGAGACACAAAAAATGAAATGATAATCAGATAATAACAATGATAATAATAACAATAATAAATAATAATAATAATAACAATAGCAACAATAACAACAATTATAATAATAACAATAATAACAATAATAATAATAAAAAATAATAATAATACCAAACAAAATACCAACAATACTAATAATAATAAAAGGAGAGGAGAGAAAGAAAGAAAGGAACGAACAAAAGAAAAGGGAGGAAGGAAAAGAAAGTTAAGGACATACAAAATGATAGATAAAGTGACAGTTAAGAAATGAAAAAGGAGTCAGAGGATGGTGATGTCTCAGAGAGAGACCCCATAACACAGACTGCATCGACTCTTTGGATAGCGACAGAGAGGCGCTGTAACAGATACGCAAATGAAAAGACCTCACCAGAATACTCACAAATTGTGAAGCTGAGCTCTTTGAGGAATTTCAAAGATGCCGGGCCTATGGCTCCTAGGGTTTTGATGGTTATAGGTGTGAAGAAGTAGTCCCTGCCAAGGGACAGATATTTGTCACACTTCTTTTCAGCAGCAGTTGCCACTTACCCGGGGCCACGGACCGCAACATTCACATATGAAGGAGCAAGGGTGTCCGGGCATGTAGCATCCCATACCAAGGGCCTTCCAGACTTCCAAGGAACCATTGTGATCATCTGGTCTCTTCCCGCTGGCATTGGCTAGTCCAGAAGGCTCCAAATGAGAAGGTATTCCAGCTGCAGCAAAGGCACGATGTATGACTGAGGTGATGGAGGCATGAGAAAAGTGGCGACCTTGACTGCGTCTGCAAGAAAAGCTGTCAGTAGCAAGCTCATCAACATGACCATTGCAATGGCGACAAGAGTGGGGATGGCAAAGTGGAAGTCCTAGCCGAAGGCCGACCGCCACTCTGATGGTTGTATCATCCATGCTTAGGCCCATAGGAGAGGTGGAGGGCATTGTCCCTGACTCGGGAGAAGAGACAGCCTGGAGTCTCGATTTGGAAGTGGGGTCAGACACTGAATAATAATACTAATTACTATTGTGTTCTAATGCATTATTTTTAAATTTTTACAATATTTATTATTGTCACATTTTTTCAAAATTAATTATTAAAGAGCCCTTATTACATAACTCACCTCACTACTCTCTACATTTTCTTTAATAGCAACAAAAGTTCTATTTCCATAATACCGTATAGCTTGTTAATTTTGAGGAGAAAAATTTTCCGAATCCTTAAACATAACATGGCTTGTGGATTGAATATTTGTCGTTTTGAAAAATATTGTAGTATTATCTATTGTAGTTATGCATGAATTTCATTATTTTGCGGATTTAAATTTTGCACTTTAAATGGATCGGCAGACTCGCAAAATTTAATTCCCCGCAAATATTTCCAGCTGTACAGTATGGTACAGTATGCCTACAATGACTTTTCAGAACAGTATCAATGTCTTCCACAAATCCACTCAAATAAAGCCCTACTTTTTTCAGTCTGTGTCCATGATGATGTGGGTACTTCTTGAGGAGATCAAGGAAAAGAATGATAAGATTGTGTTTCAGCCAAGGTTTCAGCATTAGAAGCATCAGCTTTGCTTGTAAAAGCCATGTCGTTTTCGTATAATGCATTACAGCTAGGCATACGTAAGCAGATTTACCACATCAATCGTTGTGAAAGTAGCCTTTCTCATTACTCAAATGCACTCTCCAGATTTTCTACTCATTAAGTGTTGTTTTATCCTCTACAAAACGTTTCACTAGTATCATCTCATCCCACATACTTTCTGATTTGAGCTGATCTCTCACTGTATGTGTCCACTTCTAGTACAAACCCTGTTCTGAAGTCTCACTTTCTTCCAGTTCGTTAGGACAACTTTTTTCTGTTTTTTTTCCTTTCTATATTTGTTTCTTTTCTCTTTCTTCTTTTTTCCCTTTCATGTCGCCCTCTCTAGCACTTACATGTACATCCATCACTACACTTACAGTAGGAATTCTCACTCAATACAGGTCTTGATCTCTATACACATACATGTACATGTACATCCATCACGACACCTAAGTTAAACATCTCCATGCCATCCACGCTTTTGACGACAATGAAGAACTTGATTTTATAATAATTTTGGACAGTATAAAATTTGAAATAACTACATTTTAATCTTTTTTCCTGAAAGAGCTACATGCAGTGACAAAAGCAATGTGTAATACGAAAGGAGACTGCTACACTACCAAGGCAAGTTATACCATTAATAAGTACAAAATACTTACATATTTATGTACTACTTTGTACTTTTCAAAGACTGATTTATGTTTTATAGTATTTTTCGAAATATTGTGTCCTTTTTTATTCCAGGATTCACAAAACTAGGTTTTACTGCTAAAACATGCTTGTTTTGTACAGAAACTGTACAAAAAAGGACATGTACATTAGAAAAATATTTATGATGAAGACACTCTTAACGTAACAAGCAATACAACTGTATAACAGAAAAGGATACTGCGCCCCACTTTTCAGGTTAGTTATACTATTGATAAGTACACAATACGCATTACATACTTTTGTGTTCATAGATTCTTCCAATACAATAGGCAGTACAACGGTATACCTGGAAACGACAGTATGCTACACTACTCAGGTAAGTTATACTACACAGTACACATTATGTACTTGTGTTCATACATGTATGTATTAAGCTAAGAAATTCTTTGGGTAATTTTGAAAAATTACATTTTGTCAACAATCAACTTAGACTTGCTAAAACAACTTTAAATGGATAAAAAATTTAAAAAAACAAAGTCGTAATAATGTACAAGTACAGTATATTATTATCATTGTTTAACTCGATGCAACTATTTACTTTAGTAAGCAAATGTAGATAATGAGTAAATAAAAGTACATAAAAAACAGAAATAGTAGTTTAATATTTTTCTAAATATCATTTATCCTAATATTAGAGACTGAACTAATATAGATAAGTGTGCATGCAAAAAAAATTTTACAGGACAAGTACTTTACAAGCTTTGCAAGCTAGGAAGCATGACATGTATCTAATAAGTGGCTGTAACTTAAACTTAAAAAGAACATGGAAAGAATCAAAGCTATACAACATGCAAAATTATATAGTGCATTACATGACTCACCAAATTTGTATATCTTGAGTGGTATTCTTTTACTTAAAATTAGAATTACTTGTTCCACTATTCAAGGAATTAATTTGGCTAACTGCATGAATGAGGGACAAATACATGTACATAAATTTATTACATAATTCATTATGTAATTTAAAATTCCTGTCATGATTGTACAGAAATTCGTCCATAAAGTTTGAAACAATGTATTATGCACGCAATTCTCATAGTCATCACCTTTCATGTATATGAAGATGTCACAAAGTCTAAAATTTACAAATACTTTCAGTAATAGATTTTAATCATCAATGAACAACGAAGTTTAATTTGCAAGTAAAAATCTATAACAATGAAAATTTTCATGTGTGCATTGCTTTTTTTCTTACTGTGTCCAGGATGAGTATAAGAAAAGATCTTGAGTTACAATAAATAAAGCATACAGAAGCCTCGAAACTAGTTTAACTTCCACACCCACTAGGACAAACTATCCTTTTGTATTAGCTACTAACTGTGTCCAGCAAACTCACGCATTTAAAAACTTTTTGGAAGACTACTAAGTCCTTCCAGTAAATATACATGAAAATAGTGACAAGGCCTCCATTTCTCATAATGGAAAAGTGAAATGAAGAAATTTTGTTTTGCAATAAAAAAGGAGAGTCTCACTTTATAAAGCACAAATAGACTGAGATGGTTAGATTTTTAACTCAGCTTAATCAGTCTATATGCTCCATCGCTGTAAACTAGAGCTTCATAGTATTACACACAACTTCTTCTGCAACAGTCTGTAGCCAGAAAAAGGGTAAAATGATATGCTTTTAGTCCCATAGACCAATTCTTCAAACTATAGCACAAAGAAAATTTAATGTAAGTGTCACACCTAGTTATGTATATCAATTAAATGCAAAACAGTTAATCTATGCATGTACATTGTACTCTTTAGACAAAGGCACGGTTACAATGTCAAAATTAAATGAATTTTACAACTTGCAACTTTTCATCAAGTACTCAAGTGCAATAGCATGTGCATGTACCCTAGAATATAAGAGGAAATTTTCTTAGTAGAAGGTGCCATTTGGCAAAACATTTCTTAAAAAATAAGACTCTTCCTAAAAGAGGATGTGCTCCAAATCAAATGACACTAAAACACTACAAAATATAGAGGCACATTACCAATGCAAACACCACGAGCAAGGTTTTTTTGTTAGGCTGCTGTACTTTACTATGAAAGGTAAATCAAATACTTTGTTCCATAAAGCACCAATTACTATGCTTCACAATACTCTCTAAATAAAAAATGAAGCACTATCTATTCAACATATTTTGGACTTAAAAAGTTAGACAGAGTCATCACATACAAGGAAAAGATGAAATACAGACGTATGTGAGAGACCATCATATTTACAAAGCTATATGGACTCGTAATAGGGTAAGAGTTAACCGTCATACCAGAGAAAGCCAATAATCACAATCCCCACAATATTGCTATCACGAAACACAAGATTATAGTCACCAAGTTCCTCGTGAGTTCATAAGTATATTCTACTTTCTGATGTGCTGAAAAAGTTCTATAGTATATGACATAACAGGTCCCAATATAGCAAATAATAAATAAGTGCTATAAGAACACAAAATACTGGCTAATGACTACAGAAAGGATTGCAGTGCTTTGGAAAACAGCTAAAATGCCTTGTGTTGCCACCCAAACACTAATCATAATTATAAGACAGCAAGCATTACAGATTAAAGTAATTCATGAAGATTTATGAGTTCCGTTGTGATGTCATGAGTCAGTTCACTACAATACTCCCCTGCCAGACATATATTCCATACAAATTGATGTCCCATACGAATAAAATAGCAAACGTGAAAAAGGTGGAAGCATCATTGCGAGTAGTGATAGTATTGTTTCTTTTGTTAACTGCTATGATCATGTGTCTACATACAGTAAATAGTGGAGACTGGTAGTTGCAAGCACCAATAATAAATGTTTGAATGAATGTGAAAGAGAAACTTGTGGCGTAAGAATGCAAGTGTTAAACTGATATGAAAATGAGAAACTAAGAATGGAAAAGTGAAGGTGTTGAACATGCCCAATTGATACAAGTGATGCTGTTGTTGATGTAGTGACAGCCTTTTTGATCTTGAGATCCAAGTTAGAAAGGTTGATTAAATAAGGCGAAGGTCAAAAATGGTCGAGCAAAACACAAGAGTAATGAACAGCACAGTAACAGGGAAAGATAGGGGCAGGGTAGGCTTAGGCAGGCAAGGCTCATCCTAAACTGATCGGTTAACCATAAAATGCTAGTTATAAATAGAGAATTGAATATAGAAGTCCAAGGAAAAAAGTAATAGTGCCCACCTTTACTTTATCAGCTGGCTACACCTCTTGCTAGGGATAGTGAAAAGCATGCTGCCGAATGTTTTACTACTTTTTAGAGTCGAACATCAGTGGGTCCATGGGTTATTGGTACAAAGGCAAAAAGCGAGTTGTGGATTAGCTCGTCGGACAGTAAGTCGTAAAAATAAGAGTGTATAAGTTTGCAGTGAGTCAACAGGAGAGCGTGTGACTTAGAGTGAGGTGACAGTAAGTCAGCCAGCCCATCTGACGCAAATCGCCAGAATGGGAGTACATCGAAAGGAGAATGAGGACTAGAAAACGTTTCTGGTGTAGGTCCAATGGTTGCTTGTTCTTATAACCCAAAACAAAGAGTAGCCAGAGCTGTCTGAGCCATGAAGAAAGCAAATGGTATGTGAGTGCCATGAGAATGAGTGCTGACTAGTGGCTAGCATTAAGGCAGGTGGGATTTCTGCACTTATAGAGAGAGCTACAGTGCATTATAGTCACACCCAATAACTGATTATAATAATTACACAGCTACAAAGATAATTCATAAATATTATGGCTTTTGATGTGACGTTATTATGAGTCAGCTCACTACAGGAGAAGGCACAGTTTGTGGCTGAAAGTTCCCTTTTTATATAAACTAAGTGGGCATTTTAGATAAACTTTTAAAAGCCATAGATTCATGATTGCATATGGAGATTATTATTATCAATGGGAAAAACACTAAACAAAATAAATAGCACGTCCTTTAATTAGTGATTATTGGAAAACAGCTACTGAGTTTATGAAACAAATGTATTGTAATTGTTACAATGTTGAGTCCTCTATTACATAGTTATCAGTTTCAACTTGGTCTTCATTTTCTGCATTGAATTTATCTACATCAACTTAATGGTCAGTGGAATGAATATTATGAGGTTCATTAAGGACTTTTGTCTTGGACACAATGAATCTTCTAGCTGCTGCAGCTACTTCACAATCATTGTGCTACACATTTCGTGGTCTTTATGACCATCCACACTTACAGGAATACCGTACACCTCAAAGGACTTTATTATGACTTCTCTGGTCAATGACTCCCATGCTTTCTTCACACAGCATACACACACAAGTACACGACTTCTTCCCACTCACCATCCATTCATTATACAAGTATTAGTTATTAAACCCTACAGGAGGCTTTATCTGATATATACACAAAGAATATATGAACTATTACTCCGGGCATTGCCCGAAGGAACAATGAATGCAGTGTGAATTCATACATCAGATAAAACCGACAGTCAAAGTACTCCTGTTGAGTGTTGGAGGGGAAGAAAATAGTAAATTTCTGTGATTACTAAATCCTCCAAGATTTCTATTCATTGTCTTGAGTATTTTTAAGTAATCATTCTAAGACATTGCTACCGGCTGTAGTAGGTGATCAATAAGACAAGCTGGATTAAGCAACAGTGAGTTCGTGTGCAACAATGGGTCTGAGAAATCTAGTTAACAAGGTAAATATTTTGTTCCAAGAAAAGACATTAAATGCTGTTAAGTGGTATGTACATCCATTGACAAATATGCTGCAATATAGGGTACATGTTGAAGCATGCCAAGTTGTTAAAAAACTTTATGTTATGATTTGTGCATACATTTTTGTTTTAAATAGAAAGCTTAAGCTGATTCCAATTAAAATTTTGTTTTAACATATATTTGTAGGGGATGCCATGCGCTTCGGCGCGTTCACATTCCTTCTTTAGTCACTCAATCTTTGTCACTTGACTTTTCTTTTATGATACATTTATTAAGTCACACATATTTGAGACATTGGTGACCCGGACAGCCCTGGCAACTTGTTGCTTTGTGTTATAAAGACAAGCAGCTATTGGTCGTGTGCTGGAACCATTTTTTAGTCCAGAGCTTCCTTTTGATGCACTGTAACTTACTCTAATTCTCCTTCTGATGACTCACTGTCAGATGAGCTAACTCACACTCTACTTCTGACGACTCACTGTCAGACAAGATAACTCACTGTCTTTCTTATGACTCAGAGTTTACTCTGGCCATGACGACTCACTGTCACCTTACATTTTTTTTCTCACCGCATATCTTTTCTTTCAGCAGTGTCATCACTCTCTTTATAACATGTTCCTCTTTTTTATTCCTCTCAAACTATTTAATGTGATGTGTCTAAGGAACAACCTCGCCCTGTGGTACCTCCCTCATTTAGTCAACAGCTCCTTTTTCACTCTTTTCACTCTCTCTTCACATTTCATTTATCTGTGAAATGGGATTCAGTTAAAAGGCTATTACAGCTTCATACAATGAACCACGCGAAGTCCTTAATTGTACTAATAATGTCAGTTTAATCAAATTCAGCTACTAATTCTCCTACTACTACGTCCACTAATCATGACTCTTGTACTGACTTACGCTTCTACTGCTCTTTCTTTTCTGGAAACTACTTTTTCAGAGACTGACAGTACTTGTTCGGATACCAACACTACTTGTTCGTAAACCAACATTACTTGCTCAAATACCAAAGTTACACATACAGTTTGACGTGTCAAATGTCCTTAGTCACTGAATTTAGATACTAATATGTCGCTTCATTATTATAATTATCATTTTTATTAATATTATCATTATTATTATTATTATCATTAATATTACTATGACCCTTATGGCTGAAATCATTCAAAAGAATACATTATCTCCTGCAATAGACCCTGCGGTTATTATTAATTTCAGTGAAGATAACATTAGGCTGTTATTTGAGGGCGGGTACTAATAATTTTAACTGAGGCTAACTTCTGTCGGTAGATGTCTTTCTATACTACCTAGAGATGTTTAGAGAGCAGCTCTAGCTACTGGAAGCTTTTTCACTCATGCCCAGCAATAGTGGTAGTACCCTGGTAGTAAGTGAGACTTCATCTTTTACAGTGCTTTAGACAACTAGATCAACCAAACAAGGATCAACTATTTGCTTAAGTTAATTTAATGAAGCTCAGCACATACATACTGGCATCATATGCTGGCACATTCAGTGCTATTAATAATGCCACACCCAGAATTCTTTAAAATAAAACTATGTGGGTACAATTAGAGGGCGGCTACTATGTCACTCAAAAGTTGACAGGTGTGGGGACTATTTGAAGGTGGGTAATAATCGACGTGCGGGTTCTATTGAAGGAAATACCGTGTATATTATTATTATGATAGCTCTTTCCTCCTATTGTCAATATTATTATTGCTCAATTTTGTAATATCTCGTTTCTATCTTGACTTTCTTTATTTTTCATCAGCCTGCTCTGTGGGCGGAGAGTTCTAGCCATATGCTTCGGCTCATGCGCATTAAAACAGTAGAGTACACAACATTAAGATGTTGTCTTCTTCTATCTCTTTCTTCCATTCAGTGGCATATCTAGGAGGGCTGATGGAGGCTTTAGCACCCCCCTCAGGTGCTGAAGCAAACTTGAATCCCTTGAGACTCCTGTATTACATTATGCCAAAGACTAGACTGCCCTGCCATTTTGACAATTATTGAATAAAGTGATACTTTTTCTTGTTCTTGATTTAATTATTGGAGACTGTCAGTGAGCAGAAAACTGTCTGATGTCATCACGAAGAACCGAAAAACTGAGCAGCCATTTTAATTTTTTTATTAATTGAATTGAATGTTAATAAAAATTATTATTAAAATGTAATAACTAAACCCACACGTTATTGTACTGTTACCACATGTTCTGACCAGCTGGTTTTATCATGTCTCTGCTAAACTACTTCCATAAACAGAGAAGCCAATCTGGTGCTTCTAGATCAACAAGTATAAAATGAAATGTTGCTCTTTATGTTCACATTTTGTAATTAAAGTAGCATTATTATTATTATTATTTTATTAATCAATAATTAATAATACAATTGTCATAACAGATCCAGTGGAGAGTAACTGTTCTTCTCCTGTGAACAGTCATGATGACTCAGGCAGTGGTAGTGACTATGAAAATGAGGTTGATTGTGTTTCGCGTCCAAAATGGCCAGCAACTAAAAAAACTTACAATACTAGTGATAATCCTGATGATATTGGTAATATCTTTGGACGGAGATTATCATCTGACTCTAACTACCAAATGATGAAATGCCACTATGACAGCAGACCATCTCCTAAGTACTCCTTTCCCAAAAGTGCTGAAGGACGATCCTGTCAATATTCTTGGTTAATTACATTCCCATGGTTAGCATATAGTAAGCAAGAGAATGGTGGGTTCTTCCTTCCTTGTGTTCTCTTCTATGACAATGTGCCATGGATCAAAACCAGAAACTCCTGTCAGTAAGCCTCTCACTAACTTCAAAAAGGCTCTAGAGATCCTAAGTAAGCATACTGATAAAGACCATCATAGAGGCTCAATAGTAAAGTCAGAGGAGTTCATGAAGGTTATAAGCAACGTACAACTACCTATAGCATCTGTTTTTAATACCGCTGTCGCTGATCAAGTAGCCCTGAACCGTCAAAAGCTGATGTCCATCTTCAAAACAATTGTTTTGTGTCGAAAGCAAAACATTAGTCTCTGTAGTCATCGCTTTATTTTTACAGATCTTGAGAAGGATATAACAGATTCTGGCTATCATGGTAATTTCTTAGCTCAACTTTGTTTTCGAACAGACCCTGATGACACAGTACTTCAGGATCACCTAGCCAGACCTTCTCGAAACGCCACTTACACCTCCAGTTATTCAGAATGAGATTATTGATGTTCCCTCAAGTCAGGTGCGTGATAAAATAATCTGGAAGGTACAAGTAGCTAAGTGGTTTTCTGTCATATCCGATGAGGTGACAGATGGTTCTAATAAGGAGTTATTGAGCCTGAATGTTCGGTACTGGGATAATGAATCTGGCAATATTCGTGAAGATCTACTGGGGTTTTTTGAGTGTGACAGTGGTATACAAGGAAAAGATGTAGCTGAGAAAATAACTATCTCACTCACAAACTTCTATCTAGACTTGTATCTTAGAGGATAAGCGTGTTGATGGAGCAGGGAACATGGCTGGTGTAGTTAATGGTACAGCTGCAATCATTAGCCATGAGTATCCTCTAGCTCTTTACCTCCACTGTGCTTCGCATTGTCTGAACCTAACCATTGTCAAACCACTTGAACAAACCAGTATCCGTAACATAATGAACATCATCTTTTGGATATATCAGTTTTTTTATTCTCATCCTAAAAGACAGTAGGCTCTAGAGGTAGCCATCACTAAGTCTCAGGATGATTCAATGGTTCGTAAACTCAAAGATCTCTGTCGCACAAGCTGGGTCCAACGGCTTGATGCTCTATCCACCTTTTTGTCTCTTTGTGAGTCAACATTAAGTTGCTTGGATAGTCTTCTGTTAACTTCACGGTTTTTTTTGTTGTTTTATATATCCCAGCCCACCAGGCTCGCCCTGGCCGCATACAATTAAGCATCGCCAAAATCACGCCACGCTGCGCGCAGAAAAACTCGTCATCAAAATCGTGGTGCGCCTTGTGCATGTGTTTCAACACCCCCATCTTCCAATTCCTAGATATGCCCCTGCCATTATTACTTATATCTTTAATATTTGTCTCGATATTTTTTCATGAAGTCACATATTTGTGACACATTTAAGACTAGTAAAAGTACAACAAAATTGCACATGCATGCATTAGTATAGATTAATATGTACATAAAACCATAGATGTTATACTCTGAAAAGGATTTGAAACACAATCACAGAAACATTTATTAACCTATCACTTGCTCTAGAATTCTCCAAATCTTGGTTTTTAACGATCTGGGGGCGTAGCTTCCAGGTCATTCCTAAGATTGTTTTCACCCACGTGTGATTTTTGTATGTATATTTGAATGTACACAATTACATTTCTTCTATACACGTTGTTTTGGAAAAATGACAACCTTAACAACCATCCACCCACGTGCACACATCAATTGGGTGCGTCAAAGAAAACAAAATGGCGAGTCTGAACTGTATTTGGGATGATGTATCAGGACAACTTTCTAGCAGCAAAATAATGCATTAGAGGTGACATCAGTCACAGTAGAAGGAGCTAATACAAACTTATGATAGCTGTGAAATACAATAGGTCAAATTATAATTATATATTATGCTTTGTCACCATGCATAATAATAGCAGGAACTCTGAAATATAAGCTGAGGAGTATATTATATACTGAAGGAATTATAATCTAGTGAATTTCATAGTTGGGACCACATGATCCACTAGTCAAGCCATCACACATGCCATAAATGGCTAACATGACTAAACAATTGATAAAGTCTTGGATATATATTTGGTGAATAAATAAGTGTTACATACAGTATAAAGTTGTTAATAATATTATTTGTTCAGTGGTTATTATTGTTGAGTATAAAAAGTTCTATTATATCTAATAGCCTTTCTATTTGGCTATTTACAGTTTGCTGTCCCTGCCACCATCCCCTTCCTCTCCCGCCTCTCCCTCCCCTTCCTTTCCCTCCCCTTCCTCTTCTTTGCCACGAGCCACAAAATGCTGCCACCCTTGCCACATCTCTCTTACAGCCCCTTCTGGCCTGCCTCTATCTCCTGATCCTCGGTCTCTTTCTCCTCCTAGGCCTCTTCCTCTGCCTGGTCTCCCTCCACAGCCACCTCTGTGATGGTCAGGCCCATGCCCACCACCTCTACCAGGGCCCCAGCCGTCACCTTTGCCACCACCTCCTCAGGCCCCCCTACCTCCACGTCCTCTCCCTGCTGCACCCAGACCACAACCTCCACAGTCAGCTCCTAATCCCCTTCGCTCCACATCAGGATGCTCATGACGTACTGGTGGTGGTGGTATAGGAGGTGGTGGTCTTCTCTCTCCTCGGGGTGGTAGTGGTGGTCTTACATCTACTGCATTTGGAGATACAGGCTTAGAGATCATGTCGTCCTATTATATTAAAGATTTATATATAACTTTATTTTAATTATTGTATCAATCATTCATATTTCATTACATCAGTATTGTCAAGATTATCATAAAGTAGAGCCAGATTGTAGGCTTCATTTTCATCTGCCATCGTAACTGACTTTAGTCTGGTACTACTACTACCATTCAAATCAGTCAATGCAGCTGTATTAATTAATAATTAAGGAGCCAAATCAGCCAATAATAATAAAGGTGTCTATCAATTAATGGTAAATTAATAATAATTAAATCTGACCAATCAAAACATGCCACACCTTCATTGCAAATCTTTATAACTAAGCAACAAGAATTGTAAAATACAGTTTCAATACTTTTCAAAGATGGAAACTTCTGAGCAAAGAGTACGTAAGAAGCGAATTTACCCCGATGGATGTTAGACTCCACAAACCAACAAAATGCTCACACTAAAACATCATCACCATACAAAAAGGAAATAAGGAGTAACTCCTTCTGGGGCCTTAAGGGGCGTGTACCA
>NW_003546799.1:0-5402 GCF_000090795.2 Amphimedon queenslandica
TGATAGCTAATGGTGTGGTACTATCTATCACACTCTATCAAAGGAAGTCCTGGAAACAATCATCAACAATATTCTTCACTTCTCTCATACTGGCACATCTTGTATTGAATCTACTGTACTTTCCTTTCACTATCATTGCATTAGCTGCTGGTGAGTGGATCTTTGGTAGTACAGATGAGGAGAAGAGAGGGACATGCTCTTTTTGTTCTTTTACTGCATTATGTATATTACTGATCATAGGTATGACAGTTGCTGCTATATCATTTGATCGGTTTCTCTTTATTGTCAAACCACATCTTCACAAGCGGTTCATGAGACCCTGGGTAGCACTGACCCTCACCATTGCTATATGGACACTGTCTGCTGTATTGAGTTCCACTCCATTCTATGGGCTTGGAAATTTTAGTTTTGATGAATTGCTTGGCTTCTGTTTTCCTTTATGGATCAGTGTTGACTTTATAGTGTATTCTTTGGTCATAATATTGCTTCTCTTTTCAGTGATCATTGTTACCTCAGTTTGGACCCTTTGCTTTACTCACAGGTTTATAACACAGCAGTCACAGCTATCTAATGATAACATTTATGCATCAAAGAAGAAGTGGCTCTTAGGAATATTTGGATCCATGCTTCTTGTCTATGGGATATACTTCATGCCTGGTGTGATTGTCGTCATTTTGATACCACTGATAGATGTTCCTATTGCATTAATTGTTGCCAGCATTATTTGTTCTTTCTTTATTACAGTAGCTAATCCTATTGTCCAGTCCTACTTTAGGCCTGAGATTAAAAGTGCTTTCCTTTCTCTATTTAAAAAACCATCACCTTTCGTCAGTGTATAGTTTACTGTATGTACACATTCTTTCATTTTAATTACTTGATTCTACTGTGAATGTGAACTTTTGTTTGAACTAATTGTTTTTTTTACAATTTTGGCCAAAACTACATAGTTTTTGCTGTGAAGTCTTTTGATTGTATTTTGATGTTTGTTATTTTAATGCCAAAATAAGTTTTATATTAATTGGGTGATGCCCTTACAAGAATTTCTGTCTGTACATCCATTCCTTTGAACGTGACTGGGAGGTGCAGTTAGGAGGTGGAGCCCCTAAGTGTTTTACATTCTTTCTAGTTATATTTATTTTTACTTTATGTGTTTCTGTGCATCATTGCTGTTATAGGTGTGGTTTATTTTTATGGTCCAATGCACTTAAACAATTTCAAGAAAGATAAAGTCAAAAGAGTATGGATAGCAATTAATTGTAATTTTACTGGAAGTTTTAATTGCCCTATTACTATTGCTATTCTCTCAATAACAACATTAGCTGTTCTGATAGCTAATAGTGTTGTCCTGTTTATCACACTCTATCAAAGGAAGTCCTTGAAACAATCATCAACAATATTCTTTACTTCTCTCATACTGGTACGTCTTGTATTGAATCTACTGTACCTTCCTTTCACTATCATTGCATTAGCTGCTGGTGAGTGGATCTTTGGTAGTACAGATGAGAAAAAGGCATGCAGGAACATGTATTTTTGTTGCTTTTAGACTTTGGTTTGAGCTTTTGTAATCACCATAACACTAGCTGCTAAATCATTTGATCGTTTTCCCTTTATTGTCAAACCACATCTTTACAAGCGGTTCATGAGACCCTGGGTAGCACTGACCCTCACCATTGCTATATGGATACTGTCTGCTGTAGTAAACTTATGGCCAATCATACATAATTTTGAACACTATAGCTACAATTATGAATTAGGCTATTACACTCTAGTGGGTGTTGACCTTTGTAGTATTTCTTGTTTCAATTTCTCTGATAGTTGGAACAATATTTATCACTTCAGAGACTTATTGGACCTTTTGTTTCACTAGAAGGTTCTTCAAAGCTCAGTCAGTGATAGCAGGAGAGAGTGTGTATGCCTCAAAGAAGAAGAGACTCTTTGGAATATTCGGAAGCATGTTAATTGTCTATGGGACATCTTATTTATTAACTGCTTTTCTTTTATTCTACAGCTCTTCTTTTCCGGTTGTAATGTGATGCTCAGTGCCATCTTTTCACTTGTAGCAGTAGCCAGTTGGCTAAATGAAGCTATTTCTGAGAATGATCATTATTAAAAAGCATTATAAGCCTTCTTTTGCTTGATGTACTCCAGCTACTTCATCTGCTTTCCAAAAAATACAGTTTAGTAGTTTTTGAGATATTACTGCTATATTTAATTAACCATTGCTAAGATTATGTAACCATTTTGTGGGTATGGTCCTATTATTGATATCTTCCTTCATTTTTCTTCAGTATTGATGCATATCGATGCCATATTATATTGATTAATTATTGTGAATTTTGTTATATTGCCCAGGACTATTTTATTATTAAAATGAACACCACAAATGATAAATAATGCTTCTTTAGCTTCTCAAGCTACTGTCTGAACTTTCTGGATTGTTGTTTGAATCTTTGCGATAAGGAAAAAGTGAGGAAGTGAACAGTGAAGCCTATTTTTAGTGTGGATGGTCAATTCTAGCAGCAGTAGCTGTCTAGAAACACCTCTGGACTTTGACCTTCTCAGGTATGTGGAATCGTACTTGATACCACCGATACTCAGAGAAAAAGTACTTGGAATCGAACTGGATCAGATTTTTTTGGTATCGCACGTCACTATCTTCTTTAATACTATGGGCATGTGCTTCTTGCCATAGCAACTTTTAATGTAAGTAGAGAAAGTGATGACGCATGATCAACCTCCTCTTAATAACATATATAGTATCTGTAAGATCAAAGGGAGTGCATGCCGGATGGTATAAGCCATATATACCTTAAATTAACAATATGTAATTGGGGATAGTATATAAATCATTGTTTATTTTGATATGTTGGTACCACTGACTATGGCTTGACAAATTAAAGGAATTTAACCTTCCGAGTTTGGCTAAAATTTATTAGTGAGTTCAGTCTTGACTATTCCTCAGTTAACATGGAAAACAAATTCACTTTTACTGGTGAGTTCAGTGGTCCAGCAGTAGCAGCAGTTCTTACTGTTGAGATGATACTAGCTCTGATAGCTAATGGTGTGGTACTATCTATCACACTCTATCAAAGGAAGTCCTGGAAACAATCATCAACAATATTCTTCACTTCTCTCATACTGGCACATCTTGTATTGAATGTACTTTACCTTCCTTTCACTATCATTGCATTAGCTGCTGGTGAGTGGATCTTTGGTAGTACAGATGATGAGAAGACAAGGACATGCTCTTTTTGTTCTTTTACTGCATTATGTATATTACTGATCATAGTAATGACAGTTGCTGCTATATCATTTGATCGGTTTCTCTTTATTGTCAAGCCACATCTTCACAAGCAGTTCATGAGACCCTGGGTAGCACTGACCCTCACCATTGCTATATGGACACTGTCTGCTGTATTGAGTTCCACTCCATTCTATGGGCTTGGAAATTTTAATTTTGATGAATTGCTTGGCTTCTGTTTTCCTTTATGGATTAGTGTTGACTTTATAGTGTATTCTTTGATCATAGCATTGCTTCTCTTTTCAGTGATCATTGTTACCTCAGTTTGGACCCTTTGCTTTACTCACAGGTTTATAACACAGCAGTCACAGCTATCTAATGATGACACTTATGGATCAAAGAAGAAGTGGCTCTTAGGAATATTTGGATCCATGCTTCTTGTCTATGGGATATGTTTCTTGCCTAGTGTGATTATCGTCATTTTGATACCACTGATAGATGTTCCTATTGCATTAGTTATATCCAGCATTATTTGTTCTCTCTTTATTACAGTAGCTAATCCTATTGTCCAGTCCTACTTTAGGCCTGAGATTAAAAGTGCTTTCCTTTCCCTATTTAAAAGACCATCACCTTTTGTCAGTGTGTAGTTTACTGTATGTACACATTCTTTCATTTTAATTACTTAATTCTACTGTAGATGTGAACTTTTGTTTGAACTAATTGTTTTTTTACAATTTTGGCCAAAACTACATAGTTTTTGCTGTGAAGTCTTTTGATTGTATTTTGATGTTTGTTATTTTAATGCCAAAATTAGTTTTATATTAATTGGGTGATGCCCTTACAAGAATTTCTGTCTGTACGTACATGCTTTTGAATGTGACTGGGAGGTGCAGTTAGGAGGTGGAGCCCCTAAGTGTTTTACATTCTTTCTAGTTATATTTATTTTTACTTTATGTGTTCCTGTGCATCATTGCTGTTATAGGTGTGGTTTATTTTTATGATCCAATGCACTTAAACAATTTCAAGAAAGATAAAGTCAAAAGAGTATGGATAGCAATTGTAATTTTACTGGAAGTTTTAATCGCCCTGTTACTATTGCTGTTCTCTCACTAACAACATTAGCTGCTCTAATAGCTAATAGTGTTGTCCTGTTTATTACACTCTATCAAAAGAAGTCCTGGAAACAATCATCAACAATATTCTTCACTTCTCTCATACTGGCACATCTTGTATTGAATCTACTGTACCTTCCTTTCACTATCATTGCATTAGCTGCTGGTGAGTGGATCTTTGGTAGTACAGATGAGAAAAAGGCATGCAGAAACATATATTTTTGTTGCCTTTAGACTTTGGTTTGGAGCTTCTGTAATCACCATAACACTAGCTGCTATATCATTTGATCAGTTTTTCTTTATTGTCAAACCACATCTTCACAAGCAGTTCATGAGACCCTGGGTAGCACTGACCCTCACCATTGCTATATGGATACTGTCTGCTGTATTGAGCTCTGGCCCATTCTCTGTATATATTAAATGAATATGTTTTTGATGATTGGTTCCTTTTATGCCACCAGCATTCTAATTGCACTATGAGTCTCATTAGTCTTGTCACCCAGCCCTGCGACGAGACTAGAGTCTCATTATCTGTTTTGTGTTACTTTCCGTGTGTTACAACTACAATTTTCATTGTAACATCATTATGGACCTTTTGTTGCGCTAAAAGCTTCTTTAAGGATCAGTCAGTGATAGCAGGAGAGAGTGTGTATGCCTCAAAGAAGAAGAGACTCTTTGGAGTATTTGGAAGCATGCTACTCATTTATGGGATATGTATTAGTAACGCGGTAGCGTTACTAAGTAGGATTCACCCCAAAACAATATGGCTGCCACGACTTTTGCAGCTTTGCTATACCGGGAAACGAGCTCCTATGCTTACCAGACTTCTTAGAGGACCTTATCTTGACCAGAGGACTCCATTGGTACCACTAGCGTGGCTCTACACCTTGTCTAAGAGAAAAGTCAAAAATCGGCAAAACGACCATTTTTGTTCAGTCCACTTTTTTCATCTTCATCATCTCCTGTCAATCCAGTTGTCCGTGTGTATCTCAATATTGGCTGGTGCTAGAAGGCTAATTCTTACACCATTCTACTCCAACAGTCTATGC
>NW_003546799.1:5423-12426 GCF_000090795.2 Amphimedon queenslandica
CTTTATTTTTGTTTTTTGTTCCCTCCATTGCAATAGTAAATTCCCTGTAACTGTAGTATTGTGTAGGATGTTTTTTTTCTTGGAACCACCATGCCCTTGCATGCTTGTTTAATTGGCATGGAGCATTCATTGCATACCATCTTTAAGGCTACAAATAAGAGTTTACTATGTAACATTGCTGTGTCATGCTTGCATGCTTGACAATTCCCTTTCATGTCACCCTTTCATGTTTGCTCAAAAGTCAGCCAAAAGACTCTATACTATACTGGTACAGGGTCACCAAACAAATTGTATCAAAATTGAAAAGGAGAGTTTTATACTTTTCTGATGCGTAGATAATTCCAATCAAAATTGGATTTTTTTTACCAATTTTTGAAGTTGCTCAAAAAGCAGGCCAATGACCCTGTAGTCCTGTACTATAAAAAAGTCTTGGGCCATATTTTTTCAAAAATTTGAAAAGAGTGAATTTACCATTTTTATAATTTTTTCTAATACATATAGATGTACATGTACTTATTTGCATAGAAAGTTTGAACTAATTTTGATCAAATTTAGATTTTTTCAAAATTTTATGCCCTGTACTTGTATGATACAGGGTTTATTGTCAAATTAACTAGGAGAGAATCCTCCATTTTTATTAAATGTGACCATAATTGACAAAAGGTACCTTATGGCGGGTAGTGAAATTTGTCTTTCTAGCCTAAGAAATCCAACTTCCTGAGCTCTATTTATCATAAAATTACTCCACAGGATGCAAAAAGTTACCATGAAACTTTTAGAAACAATGATTGTCTAACAAAGCACTCACAGGTTGATATTTTCCATTATAACGATCAATTTTAAAATCCGCCATAAGGGCCCTTTTGTCAATTATGGTCACAAATTTCCTAATGTATGTCTATACATGTTCTCATGTTGTGTAGAAAGTTTGTGCTGTTTCAATCCAAGTTAAATTTTTTAATAAAATTTTAAATATATACTAAGCATTAATTTAGCTCACCTAGTAATACTTATGAGAGAACCTTTGACCTCCACCACCTCTGAGACAGTTTTCTATTATGGTTATTTGTTATCATCCTTCAAAGTTTACAACTTCCTTTGTTTGACATGCTCATAGTACAGTGTATGCTTGTGGTGTTAACGTGTTGTGTCTGCAAGGCTATATAAGGAAGTGTCTATTAAACCTGTACTTTGAGTACTGGCTAGACGCTTGTTAATAGTTACATGTACAAGAGATGGCTATCATAAGGGGGGAGATTCATTTTTGGCTAAGTGTGCTTATAAGTGCTGGGGGAGGGAGAGAGTGAGTAGAGATGGAAACAGTGGAAGCAGTGGAAGCTAATTTTACTTTTGCTCAAGAGTTCAGTAGTCCAGTAGTAGCAGCTGTTCTTATTATTCAGGTTATATTAGCTCTGATAGCTAATGGTGTGGTACTATCTATCACACTCTATCAAAGGAAGTCCTGGAAACAATCATCAACAATATTCTTCACTTCTCTCATACTGGCACATCTTGTATTGAATCTACTGTACCTTCCTTTCACTATCATTGCATTAGCTGCTGGTGAGTGGATCTTTGGTAGTACAGATGAGGAGAAGAGAGGGACATGTACTTTTGCTGCTTTTGTCTTCGTATCGTCAATTCTAGCCATATTTATGACACTAGCTGCTATATCATTTGATCGGTTTCTCTTTATTGTCAAACCACATCTTCACAAGCGGTTCATGAGACCCTGGGTAGCACTGACCCTCACCATTGCTATATGGACACTGTCTGCCGTATTGAGTTTTACTCCATTCTTTGGGTTTGGACACTTTCTTTATTTCAGTCGGATTGGCTCCTGTTTTCCAATCTGGGCCACCCTTGAATATGAATTGTATACACTAGCACTGGTGGCCACCAATCTCTTGATTATCGCTGTGACATCAGTTCTTACCTTCTGCTTCACTCGTAGATTCATTAACAATCAATCCCTCATAACTCCTAATGTGTACTCGTGTGAAAAGAAAAGGCTCTTTGGAATATTTGGTGCCATGTTGCTCTCATATGTAGTCTGTTTTATTCCGAGTGTTATTTTGATTTTCTTGTTCCTTTTTCCATTTACAATGCCTGTTGAATATATTGTGACATGTTTTGTTTCTGTCCTTTTTGTTACAACTGTTAATCCTCTCATACAGTCTTACTTCAGACCTGAAGTGAAGGCTATTATTAATAGTATGTTTTTTCAGAAATTATCTAAGAAGATTCTTGTTTAAATATATTATAATATTATTGTAATACTGATAGACATGTTTTTGCTTGTTACTATAGCCACCTATGCATAATCAAAACATCACTAAGTCAGGAAAGGCATTGTTATTGTAACAGAACAGGTCACCAAATTACTAAGGTTAGCTCAGTCAGTCATGGAAGACAACTTTACTTTTACCGGTAATTTCAGCACTCCAGCAGTAGCAGCAGTGCTTTCTGTTGAGACAGTAGCTGGTTTGGTTGCCAATTTTATCATACTATCTATCACACTCTATCAAAGGAAGTCCTTGAAACAACCATCAACAATATTCTTCACTTCTCTCATACTGGCACTTCTAGTATTGCTACTGGTTTACCTTCCTCTGTCAATCATTGCAATAGCAGCTGAAGAGTGGATTTTTGGCAGTAGCTTTGAAGAGAAGAGTGCAACCTGCTCTTTTGCTGCGTACATTTTCTGGTATTGTCTAATGGTCATAACGTTAACACTAGATGCTATATCATTTGATCGGTTTCTCTTTATTGTCAAGCCACGTCTTCACAAGCGGTTCATGAGACCCTGGGTAGCACTGACCCTCACCATTGCTATATGGATACTGTCTGCTATACTAAACAGTGCACCTTTCTTTGGTCTGGGAGTATTTCGTTATGAAAGCTGGTTTGGCTCTTGTATTCCAGTATGGATAAGCATTGACTTTGTGGCCTATTCACTGACAATAATATTCTTTTTACTTTCAGTGATAGTTATCACATCCCTCTGGACCTTTTGTTTTACACGACAGTTCATGAATGAACAGTCTCTATCGACTACACCTGATGCCTATACATCTCAAAAGAAAAGACTCTTTGGAATATTTGGGTCAATGCTGATTGTCTATGGGATATGCTTCACCCCTGGTACCATTATGATTATTTTAATTCCTATTGTTGACTCTCCTGCTGAATTGTTCGTGACCAGCTATGTTTGCATTCTCTTCATTACTGTGGCTAATCCTATAGTGCAGTCTTACTTCAGGCCCGAGATTAAGAGTACTTTGTTGGCTCTATGTCAGAGAAAGCAAGCAAATCAATTTCAAAGTCTAGAACTAAGCAAGCATAGTATGTAATTATTAGTTGTTGATTGGTTGCCATTTTTATTGTATTTAGACTTTATTCAGTCAATTGCAGGTGTAAAATAGTTAACCTCATGACTCTCACCATATTAGCTAATGCATGTCATGTGACCAGAAGTCTATTAAGGAAATTGGGTCAAGGAACCATTAATTTAATTGTACTGTGGGTTGGGATATACTTGGATGAGTCAGTTTTACTCACCTTAGAGCTTCTTGGGAAGAAGGGGCACTGATAATGAACAATTTTACCTATAATGGTGACTTCAATAATGTTGCAGTAGGAGCAGCTCTTGCTGTAGAGGGAGTTTCTGGATTTCTAGCTAACACATTTGTATTATCTATCACACTCTATCAAAGGAAGTCCTGGAAACAATCATCAACAATATTCTTCACTTCTCTCATACTAGCAAATTTTGTAATGGTTTTACTCCACTTTCCTTTTGCTGTCACTGCATTAGCTGCTGGTGAGTGGATCTTTGGTAGTACAGATGAGGAGAAAACAGGAACATGTACATTTGCTGCTCTTACATTCTGGTATTCATCAATAGTTATAATATTGACACTAGCTGCTATATCATTTGATCGGTTTCTCTTTATTGTCAAACCACATCTTCACAAGCAGTTCATGAGACCCTGGGTAGCACTGACCCTCACCATTGCTATATGGACACTGTCTGCTGTATTGAGTTCCACTCCATTCTATGGGCTTGGAAATTTTAGTTTTGATGAATTGCTTGGCTTCTGTTTTCCTTTATGGATCAGTGTTGACTTTATAGTGTATTCTTTGGTCATAATATTGCTTCTCTTTTCAGTGATCATTGTTACCTCAGTTTGGACCCTTTGCTTTACTCACAGGTTTATAACACAGCAGTCACAGCTATCTAATGATGACACTTATGGATCAAAGAAGAAGTGGCTCTTAGGAATATTTGGATCCATGCTTCTTGTCTATGGGATATGTTTCATGCCTGCTGTGATTGCCATCATTTTGATACCAGTGATAGAAGTTCCTATTGCATTAGTTATATCCAGCATTATTTGTTCTCTCTTTATTACAGTAGCTAATCCTATTGTACAGTCATGCTTTAGGCCTGAGATTAAAAGTGCTTTCCTTTCCCTATTTAAAAAACCATCACCTTTTGTCAGTGTGTAGTTTACTGTGTGTGCACATTCTTTCATTTTTATTACTTAATTCTACGGTGAATGTGAACTTTTGTTTATGCTTCTTTTTTTACAATTTTGGCCAAAGCTAAATAGTTTTTGCTGTGAAGTCTTTTAACTGTATTTCTTATGTTTGTTATTTCATTGTCAAAATTATAAGTTGTACAACATTTTGTGTTCCTGTTGTAGGTGTGGTTTGTTTTTTATGGTCCAGTGGACTTGAAACAATTTTAGAAAAATAAAGTGAAAAGTATGGAAAGCAATTTTAGTTTTACGGGAAGTTTTAATCGCCCTGTTGCTATTACTGTTCTCTCAATAACAACATTAGCTGCTTTGATAGCTAATAGTGTTGTTCTGTTTATCACACTCTATCAAAGGAAGTCCTGGAAGCAATCATCAACAATATTCTTCACTTCTCTCATTTTATCAAACTTTATATTGAATCTACTGTACCTTCCTTTCACTATCATTGCATTAGCTGTTGGTGAGTGGATTTTTGGTAGTACAGATGAGGAGAAGAGAGGGACGTGTGCCTTTGCCGCCTTTATAGTTTGTTACACTGTCCTAGTTCAATCATTCACACTAGCTGCTATATCATTTGATCGGTTTCTCTTTATTGTCAAACCACATCTTCACAAGCGGTTCATGAGACCCTGGGTAGCACTGACCCTCACCATTGCTATATGGATACTGTCTGCTCTATTTGGCTCTACTCCATTCTATGGGCTAGGAAAATTTGCGTACTTACCAAATGTTGGCACGTGCTCTCCTGCATTTACTGAGTACTTTTTTGTTGGCTATTCTGCAGCCATAGAAGTTGCTGTTTTTCTTTTCATCATTATCACTTCTGTATGGACATTTTGTTTCACGTATAAGTTCATACGTGATCAATCAGCAATTGGAGAAGAGAGTGTGTATTTGTCACGAAAGAAACGACTGGTTGGGATATTTGGTGCAATGCTTCTTGTCTATGTAATTTGCTTATTACCTATTTTTACTGTGGCGATTCTTTTTCCTGTTGTTGACATTAGTAGTCACGTCGTAGCTTCTGTTGTCTTTGTCTTGCATTTGTTTACTGTCATTAACCCGCTAGTTCAGTCTTATTTTAGACCCGGCTTCAAGGACTTAATCCTGACTGTTGTCATGAAGTGGCCAAAACGTAGGCTAACAAATGCAATGCTGAGATTAAACCGAATGCCGAATCAGTCCAACTAATCCTGTCATTATCATCAGTATTATTTATTTTTAGCAGTCTTATTATGTATCATTATTATGTCATGCACCATATACATGTATATGTCTTTGTTTTTTTAAAAAGTTGTCTCTTTATTTTTGTTTTTTGTTCCCTCCATTGCAATAGTAAATTCCCTGTAACTGTAGTATTGTGTAGGATGTTTTTTTTCTTGGAACCACCATGCCCTTGCATGCTTGTTTAATTGGCATGGAGCATTCATTGCATACCATCTTTAAGGCTACAAATAAGAGTTTACTATGTAACATTGCTGTGTCATGCTTGCATGCTTGACAATTCCCTTTCATGTCACCCTTTCATGTTTGCTCAAAAGTCAGCCAAAAGACTCTATACTATACTGGTACAGGGTCACCAAACAAATTGTATCAAAATTGAAAAGGAGAGTTTTATACTTTTCTGATGCGTAGATAATTCCAATCAAAATTGGATTTTTTTTACCAATTTTTGAAGTTGCTCAAAAAGCAGGCCAATGACCCTGTAGTCCTGTACTATAAAAAAGTCTTGGGCCATATTTTTTCAAAAATTTGAAAAGAGTGAATTTACCATTTTTATAATTTTTTTCTAATACATATAGATGTACATGTACTTATTTTGCATAGAAAGTTTGAACTAATTTTGATCAAATTTAGATTTTTTCAAAATTTTATGCCCTGTACTTGTATGATACAGGGTTTATTGTCAAATTAACTAGGAGAGGATCCTCCATTTTTATTAAATTTTCTAATGTATGTCTATACATGTTCTGATGTTGTGTAGAAAATTTGTGCTGTTTCAATCCAAGTTAAATTTTTAAATAAAATTTTAAATATACACTAAGCATTAATTTAGCTCACCTAGTAATACTTATGAGAGAACCTTTGACCTCCACCACCTCTGAGACAGATTTCTATTATGGTTATTTGTTATCATCCTTCAAAGTTTACAACTTCCTTTGTTTGACATGCTCATAGTACAGTGTATGCTTGTGGTGTTAACGTGTTGTGTCTGCAAGGCTATATAAGGAAGTGTCTATTAAACCTGTACTTTGAGTACTGGCTAGACACTTGTTAATAGTTACATGTACAAGAGATGGCTATCATAAGGGGGGAGATTCATTTTTGGCTAAGTGTGCTTATAAAAGCTGGGGGAGGGAGAGAGTGAGTAGAGATGGAAACAGTGGAAGCAGTGGAAGCTAATTTTACTTTTGCTCAAGAGTTCAGTAGTCCAGTAGTAGCAGCTGTTCTTATTATTC
>NW_003546799.1:12436-32332 GCF_000090795.2 Amphimedon queenslandica
AGCTAACACATTTGTATTATCTATCACACTCTATCAAAGGAAGTCCTGGAAACAATCATCAACAATATTCTTCACTTCTCTCATACTAGCAAATTTTGTAATGGTTTTACTCCACTTTCCTTTTGCTGTCACTGCATTAGCTGCTGGTGAGTGGATCTTTGGTAGTACAGATGAGGAGAAAACAGGAACATGTACATTTGCTGCTCTTACATTCTGGTATTCATCAATAGTTATAATATTGACACTAGCTGCTATATCATTTGATCGGTTTCTCTTTATTGTCAAACCACTTCTTCACAAGCGGTTCATGAGACCCTGGGTAGCACTGACCCTCACCATTGTTATATGGATACTGTCTGCTGTATTGAGTTGTACTCCATTCTATGGGCTTGGAAATTTTGGATTTACTGCTTCAATTGGATTGTGCATTCCACTTTTGGTCAAAGGTGGTTTTGTCATCTTAGCTTTTACAATCCTCATCCTTAGCTTGTTGATAATTGTCATCACTTCTCTTTGGACATTTTTCTTCACTTGGTGGTTTTTACGCAAGCGATCAATGGTAGTGGAAAGTAATATTTATTCATCCAAGAAAAGAGGTCTCTTGGGAATATTTGGATTTATGTTACTCGTCTATGGCATTTCTAAAGGTCCTAGAATTATTGCTTTAGTTTTGGTGCAGTTTGAGGTTCCCTTTAGTAGCACATCACAGATTGTGATTTACTTTGTTTATCAGTTGAGCATTATTGGTGACCCAATAGTCCAATCTTTCTTTAGACCTGGCTTGAAGCAAGCAATGGTATCTCTGTTTAAAAATTGCAAAAAGTGACCATCTTCTGCATGACTCTTTTGCTATTTTATAATTAAATAATTGTATTTCTAAATTTGAATATTTGTTGTAGTCATTTGACTTGTTATCTTATTCTTATTTCCTTTGTTACCTGACTCTGCCAATAAGTTTGTAGTACATTTATAAGGTTTTGTGTTCTCATAATTGCATTACTTCATTAACTGTTATCACAGCCTATTAAGAATGATAACTAATTAACCATGACATAATGATAATAATATTGATAATAATAATATCTGTTTCTTTTGTTTGTTTTTGTTTCTTGTATAAAATTATCTCATTTTTCCCTCAGTATTTTCTCTCTTTTAATTCTTGTTTTGAAATAATAATAATTACTAGAAGATTATAAAACATTAAGGGGCTCAGCCCCAGAGCCACGCTATTGTTGTGCTGTATGACCTTCCTTGCTGCTAGAGAAGTTTTTGGGTGGCATTTTAGTCTTAGTCTTATTTTCCTGACGGTTTGCTGCAAAAGAGCTGATAGCCGCCATTTTATTTCATTGTGACCACACCCGCTTTCAATGAAGATTAGGCTATTTAACTTTAATAATAGTTAGACTACCCGTACAGGCAGACAAATGCACTTCATCACTATAGGCTTCCCAATAATAATAACTAGATGAATGTAAAACATTAAAGGGGCGAACCTAAGCAAGCTATAGATTATGTGCTGTATGATCTACATGTATGAGCAAGCAAAGCAATTGCACAAGTCTAAACACAGTAGATCTTGTTGCAGTCTTCATGCTTAAATTTTCTCTATCACTTCTTCACATAAGAATCTCTACAGTAATTAAAGTTATCTTAGAAGCAGTCAGTGAACAAATCAAATTTGAAGATTATATATCTGCTTTGTTAACCTAGGCTTGCTGCTAGAGAAGAAACATCACCTAGAATAGATCACATTATGCTTTCAGCTAGCTACAGTACATCACAGTGCAGCTAGCTCGAGCTGGCTACAGTAGATTACATGCAGCTTTCTCACTTGCAAATTGCAATCCACTTATCATAGTCCTTTATATCAAGGAAAAGATTGTATATCTGCTTTCCCAACCTTTCTTCCTTCTAGAGAAGTTTTTAGACAGTAGTTTAGTCATATCTTGCTGACCGTTTGCTGCAAATAATCTCATAGTTGCTGATAGCACCATTTTATTTCATTGTGACCACACCTGCTTTCAATGAAGATTAGGCTATATAAACTTAATAATAGTTCGACAACCCTATCATCTTGCCCGTATATACAGACAGACGCTCTATCGTCTTAGTGGGGCTCGCTCAGGCTCACCCCAATAATAATAATAATAATAATGATGAAGCAAATGGTGTCAATAGTGATCGATTCCTTCAACACAGCTTTCTAATGGATCTCTTATTCTCAGCTGCTCAGTCTGCTGCCCTTTCCCATTGTAGGAAAGTCCTCCAGTCCCTTATCCCGGATTCCACTAGCCGCCCAGCCAGCATTTTCCTCCCCTTGTGGTCTTAGGGCTGTCCTATTGCTATAGATTTTACTGTTATCTCTCCCTTCTAAAAACAGACTATTGCTAATCCTGCATCTTCCTAGGGTTTCACTTTATTGGTGGCCAAACACCATAAACGGGTTGTCCATTTGGATAATTGCCATTGCACTGGGGTTGAGTTTGTTCCTCTTGCAGTTGAGTCTCAGGGTGGGTGGAGTTCCACGACCATTTCTATCTTCCGTGCCTTCGGTCACCATCTTGGGACTTGGTTTGGTCTCCCTCCAACTTCTTCAGAGGCTATCTGTGACTTTATGGTGGTCTAATGCCCAGATGTGGTTGGGTCGGTCTTCCATCTTGTCTCCTCAGGTAGATGGCCAATTGTAGGACATTTTTGTTTTGTTTATAATTATACAGGGGCGTACAACGCATATCTAGAAATTTAGAAAGGGTGGTGCTAAGGGCACATGAAGCGTGCCGCAATTTTAGCCACATCCCCTTTACGGCTGTAAAATGGCATTTTCCTTCATTTTCGTGAATTACGGGTGTGATCAAGATATTTTCAAGCATACTGGTACTTCTGATTGCTCCTTAATGCACTGGAAACTGCTGAAATCATGATCAGGGGACTAGATAACTTTGTTAAGAGGCTTGGTAGTGATGCAAGAGTCCAGTACTTCAGTAATTTTTCTGAGCCAAGCCATGAGGGGGGTGATCAAGCCCCCTAAGCCCTCCCTTGGATATGCCACTGAATTATAGTCTAATTATTAATCATTACTAGTAAAACATATTTGCTTACTCCAGCATTAATTTAATTGCAATGTGGGTTGGGATATTTTTGGATTAATCAATTTATATATCTACTCACCTTGGAGCTTGTTTGGAAGAAGAGGCACTGATAATGAGCAATTTTACCTATAATGGTGACTTCAGTAATGTTGCAGCAGGAGCAGCTCTTGCTGTAGAGGGAGTTTCTGGATTTCTAGCTAACACATTTGTATTATCTATCACACTCTATCAATGGAAGTCCTGGAAACAATCATCAACAATATTCTTCACTTCTCTCATACTAGCAAATTTTGTAATGGTTTTACTCCACTTTCCTTTTGCTGTCATTGCAATAGCTGCTGGTGAGTGGATCTTTGGTAGTACAGATGAGGAGAAGACAGGGACATGCACACTTGCTGCTTTGACATTCTGGTATTCATCACTGGTTTTAGTAATAACACTAGCTGCTATATCATTTGATCGGTTTCTCTTTATTGTCAAACCACATCTTCACAAGCGGTTCATGAGACCCTGGGTAGCACTGACCCTCACCATTGCTATATGGATACTGTCTGCTGTATTGGGTTCTACTCCATTCTATGGGCTTGGAGGTTTTGGTTTTAACACTTCTATTGGAATGTGCCTTCCATTTCTGATCAAGGATATCATTTTAGCTTTTTTAATCCTCATCATTAGCTTGTTACTGATAATTGTCATCACTTCTCTTTGGACATTCTTCTTCACCTGGTGGTTCTTACACAGGCGATCAATGGTAGTAGAAAGTAATATTTATTTGTCTAAGAAAAGAGGTCTCTTTGGAATATTTGGAGCTATGCTACTCGTCTATGGTATTTCTAAAGGTCCTAGGATCATTTCTTTAGTTTTGGTGCAGTTTGAGGTTCCCTTTAGTAGTACAGCAGAGATTGCGATTTACTTTGTTTATCAGTTGAGCATTATTGCTGATCCAATAGTCCAGTCTTTCTTTAGACCTGGCTTTAAACAAGCAATGGTATCACTGTTTAAAAAATGCAAAAAGTAACCATCTTCTGCATGACTCTTTTGCTATTTTATAATTAAATAATTGTATTTCTATATTTGAATATTTGTTGTAGTCATTTGACTTATTGTCTAATTCTTATTTCCTTTGTTACTGACTCTGCCAATAAGTTTGTAGTACATTTATAAGGCTTTGTGTTCTCATAATTGCATTACTTCATTAACTGTTATTACAGCTGATGACCAATTAATCATGACATAGTAATAATAATAATATTTATTTCTTTTCTTTTGTTTTTGTTTCTTTTTGTATAAATTTATCTCATTAATTCTTGTTTTAAAATAATAATTACTAGAAGATTGTAAAACACTAAGGGGCTCAGCCCCAGAACCATGCTATTGTTGTGCTGCACGACCTTCCTTGCTGCTAGAGAAGTTTTTGGATGACATTTTAGTCTTATCTTGCTGACAGTTAGCTGCAAAAGAGCTGATTGCCACCATTTTATTTCATTGTGACCACACTCGCTTTCAATGAAAATCAGGCTATTTAACTTTTAAATAGTTAGACTACCCGAGCAGACAGACAGACAGATGCACTTCATCACTAAAGGCTTCCCAATAATAATAATAATAATAATAATAATGTTTAATGGTGGCAATACCTTTGACAAACTCTCTAAGGGATGTTTTATTCTCAGCCGCTCAGTCTGCTGCCCTTTTCCCTTGTAAGGAAGTCCAGTCCCTTATCCCAGATTCCACTAGCTGCCCAGCTGGCATTTACCTCCCCTCGTGGTCTAAGGGCCATCTTATTGCTATGGATGTTACTGTTATCTCTCCCCTCCAACAACAGACTATTGTTAATGCTGCATCTTCCTAGGGTTCCGCTTTATTATTGCCGACCACTGTAAATGGATTGTCTATTTGGATAATTGCCATTGTGCCAGGGTTGAGTTTGTTCCTCTTGCGGTCGAATCTCTCGGTGGGTGGAGTTCCACTGCCATTTCTATCTTCCATGCCTTCTGCCATCACCTTGGGATTTGGTTTGTTCTCCCTTCCTTTGAACCCACTCTCCAACTTTCTCAGAGGCTATCTGTGACTTTACAGAGATCCAACACCCAGTAATAGTTGGGCCGGTCTTCCACCTTGTCTCCTCAAGTAGGTGACCATTTTAGGACATTTTTGTTTGTTTTATGGTATAATTACTAGTAAAACAAAATTTACTTACTCCAGCATTAATTTAATGTGTAATGTGGGTTGGGTTATTTTTGGATTAATCAATTTTTATCTACTCACCTTGGAGCTTGTTTGGAAGAAGGGGCACTGATAATGAACAATTTTACCTATAATGGTGACTTCAGTAATGTTGCAGTAGGAGCAGCTCTTGCTGTAGAGGGAGTTTCTGGATTTATAGCTAATACATTTGTATTATCTATCACACTCTATCAAAGGAAGTCCTGGAAACAATCATCAACAATATTCTTCACTTCTCTCATACTAGCAAATTTTGTAATGGTTGTACTCCACTTTCCTTTCACTATCATTGCATTAGCTGCTGGTGAGTGGATCTTTGGTAGTACAGATGAGGAAAAGAGAGGGACATGTACATTTGCTGCTTTCACATTCTGGTATTCATCACTGATCATAGTAATGACAATAGCTGCTATATCATTTGATCGGTTTTTCTTTATTGTCAAACCACATCTTCACAAGCGGTTCATGAGACCCTGGGTAGCACTGACCCTCACCATTGCTATATGGATACTGTCTGCTGTATTGAGTTCTACTCCATTCTATGGGCTTGGGGATTTCGGCTTTATTGCTTCTATTGGACTATGTCTTTCATTTCTGATCAAGGACGGCTCTGTCATTTTAGCTTTTATAATCCTCATCCTTAGCTTGTTGATAATTGTCATCACTTCTCTTTGGACATTCTTCTTCACTTGGTGGTTTTTGCACAGGCGCTCAATGGTAGTGGAAAGTAATATTTATTCGTCCAAGAAAAGAGGTCTCTTTGGAATATTTGGAGCTGTGCTACTCGTCTATGGCATTTCTAAAGGTCCTAGGATTATTGCTTTAGTTTTGGTTCAGTTTGAGGTTCCCTTTAGTAGCACAGCACTCATTATGATTTACTTGGTTTATCAGTTAAGCATTATTGCTGATCCAGTAGTCCAATCTTTTTTTAGACCTGGCTTTAAACAAATACTGGTATCACTATTTGAAAAATGCAAGAAGTGAATATCATCTATGTGAATATTTTGCTATTATGATATTAAATTTTGTGTCTCTTTTAATAGTTGAATATTTCTTGTTCTCATTAAATTGTTACTTCCTTTGTGACTTGGCTATACTCTAAGAAGTTTGTTGTAATTACATTTATAAGGCTTTGTGTTCTCATAATCTCATTATATACTTCATTAACTTTTACCACAGCCTATTACTAATAATAATAACTAGAAGAATGTAAAGCATTTGAAAGGGCTCAGACCCCAAGCCACGCTATTGTTGTGCTGTATGATCTTCCTTACTGCTAGAGAAGTTTTTGGTTAGCCTTATCTTGCTGACCGTTTGCTGCAAAAAAGCTGATAGTTGCCATTTTATTTAATTGGGACCACACCTGCTTTCAATGAAGATTAGGCTATTTAACTTTAAAAATAGTTAGAATACCCGTACAGACAGACAGACAGATACACTTTATCACTAAAGGCTTCCCAATAATAATAATAATAATGTTAATGGTGGCAATACCTTTGACAAACTCTCTAAGGGATGTTTTATTCTCAGCCGCTAAGTCCAGTCCCTTATCCCAGATTCCACTAGCTGCCCAGCTGGCATTTACCTCCCCTCGTGGTCTCAGGGCCGTCCTATTGCTATGTATATTACTGTCATCTCTCTCCTCCAACAACAGACTATTGCTAATGCTGCGTCTTCCCACAATTCCGCTTTATTGGTGGCTGAACACCATAAAAGGGTTGTCCATTTGGGTAATTGCCATTGCGCTGGGGTTGAGTTTGTTCCTCTTGCAGTTGAGTCTCTTGGTAGCTGGAGTTCCACTGCTATTATATCTTCAATGCCTTTGGTCATCATCTTGGGACTCAGTTTGGTCACCTTCCAACTTTTTCAGACTTCAGCGGTTCAATGCCCAGATGTGGTTGGGTCGGTCTTCCATCTTGTCTCCCTAGGTGGATGGCCAATTGTAGGACATTTTTTGTTTTTTTTTATAGCGTAATAGTCTAATTATTAATCATTACTTGGTTGCCCTTTTTATTGTATTTAGACTTTATACTAGTAAAACATTTTGCCATTGATTTGATTGCAATGTGGGTTGGGTTCTTGGATTAATCAATTTTTATCTACTCACCTTGGAGCTTGTTTGGAAGAAGCGGCACTGATAATGAACAATTTTACCTATAATGGTGACTTCAGTAATGTTGCAGTAGGAGCAGCTCTTGCTGTAGAGGGAGTTTCTGGATTTATAGCTAATACATTTGTATTATCTATCACACTCTATCAGTGGAAGTCCTTGAAGCAATCATCAACAATATTCTTCACTTCTCTCATACTAGCAAATTTTGTAATGGTTGTACTCCACTTTCCTTTTGCTGTCACTGCATTAGCTGCTGGTGAGTGGATCTTTGGTAGTACAGATGAGGAGAAGATAGGAACATGTACATTTGCTGCTTTTACATTCTTGTATTCATCTGTAGTTATAATATTGACACTAGCTGCTATATCATTTGATCGGTTTTTCTTTATTGTCAAACCACTTCTTCACAAGCAGTTCATGAGACCCTGGGTAGCACTGACCCTCACCATTGTTATATGGATAGCAGCTGCTGTATTGAGCTCTACTCCATTCTATGGGCTTGGAGATTTTGGTTTTGTTGCTTCAATTGGATTGTGCATCCCACTTTTGGTCAAGGATGGTTTTGTCATCTTAGCTTTTACAATCCTCATCCTTAGCTTGTTGATAATCATCATCACTTCTGTTTGGACATTTTTCTTCACTTGGTGGTTCTTACGCAAACGATCAATGGTAGTGGAAAGTAATATTTATTTGTCTAAGAAAAGAGGTCTCTTTGGAATATTTGGAGCTATGCTACTCGTCTATGGTATTTCTAAAGGTCCTAGGATTATTTTATTAGTTTTGGTTCAGTTTGAGGTTCCCTTTAGTGGCACAGCACTCATTGTGATTTACTTTGTTTATCAGTTGTGCATTATTGCTGATCCAATAGCCCAATCTTTCTTTAGACCTGGTTTTAAACAAGCAATGGTATCACTGTTTAAAAAATGCAAAGAGTGACCATCTTCTGCATGACTCTTTTGCTATTTTAAAATTAAATAATTGTATCTCTATATTCGAATATTTGTTGTAGTTGTTTGACTTGTTATCTTATTGTTATTTCCTTTGTTACCTGACTCTGCCAATAAGTTTGTAGTGCATTATAAGGCTTTGTGTCTCATAATTGTATTACTTCATTAACTGTTATCACAGCTATTAAGCATGATAACTAATTACCCATGACATAATGATAATAATATTAATAATAATTATTATTATTTCTTTTGTTTGTTTTTGTTTCTTGTTGTAATTTATCTCAATTTTCCCTATTTTCACTGTTTTAATTCTTGTTTTTATAATAATAATAATAATAAATAGAAAATTGTGAAACACTAAGGGGCTCAATCCCTGAGCCACACTATTGTTGTGTTGTATGACCTTCGTTGCTGCTAGAGAAGTTTTTGGATGGCATTTTAGTCTTATCTTGCTGACGGTTTGCTTCAAAAGAGCTGATAGCCACCATTCATTTCATTGTGACCACACCCGCTTTGAGTATAGATCAGGCTATTTAACTTTTAAAATAGTTAGACTACCCGTACAGGCAGACAGACAGATGCACTTCATCACTAAAAGCTTCCCAATAATAATAATAATAATAATAATAATGTTAATGGTGGCAATAAATTTGACAAACTCTCTAAGGAATATTTTTTTCTCAGCTGCTCAGTCTGCTGCTCTTTTCCCTTGTAAGGAAGTCCAGTCCCTTATCCCAGATTCCACTAGCTGTTCAGTTGACTTTTTCCTCCCCTTGTGGTCTCAGAGCTGTCCTACTGCTATGAATGTTACTGTCATCTCTCCCCTCCAACAATAGACTATTGCTAATGCTGCATCTTCCCAGGGTTCCGCTTTATTGGTGGCCGAACACCATAAACGAGTTGTTCATTTGGATAATTGCCATTGCGCTGGGGTTGAGTTTGTTCCTCTTGCACTGAGTTGAGTCTCTTGATGGCTAGAGTTCCACTGCTATTATATCTTCCATACCTTCAGTCATCACCTTGGTTCTCGGTTTGGTCTCCCTCTAACTTTTTCAGACTTCAGAAGCTATCTGTGACTTTATATCTCTCCAATGTCCAGATATGGTTGGGTCGGTTTTCCATCTTGTCTCCTCATGGTAGATGGCCAATTGTAGGACATTTTTATTTTTTTATAGCGTATACCATATAGCATTTTTTTAGGATAACAAATTTCACGGATTTTTCCAAGATTTGTGGAATTAAATTCTTTCGAAAATCAATTTACTATGGTACAAGATGGCAGAATAGTGGAAATTCGCAAAAATTAATTTCACAAACTTCCAGATATGGGTTATTTGCAAAAATTCTTATCCTCAAAAAAACCGCTATACGGTAGTCTAATTATTAATCATTACTTGGTTGCCCTTTCATTGTATTTAGACTTATACTAGTAAAACATTTTGTGATTGATTTGATTGCAATGTGGGTTGGGTTATTCTTGGATAAATCAATTTTTATGTCTATTCACCTTGGAGCTTGCTTGGAAGAAGTTGCTTGTAATGAACAATTTTACCTATAATGGTGACTTCAGTAATGTTGCAGTAGGAGCAGCTCTTGCTGTAGAGGGAGTTTCTGGATTTATAGCTAATACATTTGTTCTATCTGTCACTCTTTATCAATGGAAGTCCTTGAAGCAATCATCAACAATATTCTTCACTTCTCTCATTCTGGCAAATCTCCTGATGGTTTTACTTCACTTTCCTTTCACTATCATTGCATTAGCTGCTGGTGAGTGGATCTTTGGTAGTACAGATGAGGAGAAGACAGGAACATGTGCATTTGCTGCTTTTACTTTTTGGTATTCATCACTGGTTTTAGTAATGACAGTTGCTGCTATATCATTTGATCGGTTTCTCTTTATTGTCAAACCACATCTTCACAAGCGGTTCATGAGACCCTGGGTAGCACTGACCCTCACCATTGCTATATGGATACTGTCTGCTGTATTGAGCTCTACTCCATTGTATGGGCTTGGAGGTTTTGGTTTTAATGCTTCTATTGGAATGTGCCTTCCATTTTTGATCAAGGATGCCTCTGTCATTTCAGCTTTTTTAATCCTCATCCTTAGCTTGTTACTAATAATTGTCATCACTTCTCTTTGGACATTTTTCTTCACTTGGTGGTTCTTACACAAGCGCTCAATGGTAGTGGAAAGTAATATTTATTCATCCAAGAAAAGAGGTCTTATTGGAATATTTGGAGCTATGCTACTCGTCTATGGTATTTCTAAAGGTCCTAGGATTATTTCTTTAGTTTTGGTGCAGTTTGATGTTCCCTTTAGTAGTACAGCAGAGATTGTGATTTACTTTGTATTTCAGTTGAGCATTATTGCTGATCCAGTAGTCCAATCTTTCTTTAGACCTGGCTTTAAACAAGTACTGGTATCGCTATTTAAAAAATGCAAAAAGTGACCATCTTCTTTATGACTATTTCACTATTCTTAAATTTAATTGTGTTCGTTATATTTTGTTGTCGCTAATTTGATTTATCTAATTTATATTTCCCTTGTTACTTAAGTGTGCCAAGAAGTTTGTAGTAATTACATTTATAAGGCTTTGTGTTGTCATAATCGCATTACTTCATTAACTTTTATCACATCCTATTAAGAATGATGACTATGATAATAATAATAATAATTTTAATTTCTTTTGTTTGTTTTTGTTTTCCCTATTGTGGTATGGATTTCTCCCCCTTTGGCCTATTTTCTTGCTCTCTTAATTCTTGTTTTTTATTTATAATATTAATAATAATAATAATAATAGTTTTTTATTTTAGTTTAGCTTTCTGTTCTGTCTGTTTTTTTATTTCTTTTTTGCTTTCCTTATAGGCTTTCACTTTTTGTCTCTCTCTTTTGTCCTCCCTATTGTGTTTGTCATAATAATAATAATAATAATAATAATAATAATAATAATAATAATCATGTATTTTTATTCCGTTTTAGGTATCGAGAAGCTTAAATTCAAGCCAGCCTATAATCCCTACACTGAGCCTAGCATGGAAGTATTCAGCTATCACTCTGGTCTCAAGAAGTGGGTAGAGATTGGTAATTCTGGCATCTTTAGGCCTGAGATGTTGCTGCCAATGGGACTACCCAAAGACGTCTCAGTCATTGCTTGGGGCCTGTCCCTTGAGAGGTGGGCATGGTAGTTGTAATTATGATGTCACACACGCATGAAGTAGTAATGTCATTGTTGTTTTGCCATAGAATGAACTGTTTCCCTGCCATTTTTGTTTTCAAACACTTCTTGACTAGAGGGCCAACGGATAGTTAATACATCTGAGAGTGTGTGTGTGTGTATTAGACTCAACCCATCAGTATTCCCATTCAATGAGAGCATCATTATCAAATTGATTATTTATGAAGTGTTTATTTGTAGTTGTTGACACATTGTTACTCTTGTTCTTGCACTAGCTTTGTGTGTGCTTGCAAATATTATTTTGACCTTTTATTATCAAAAATAAAAAATGATTTACTGGCGTGTGACAAATCTACTCTATCTCTCCTTTTCCTCCTTGTGTTTCCTTCTACAATTTCTCATGAAGTAGTTGCTTGTTTATATTATAATGCTACATTTTTTTAATTGTCATTATCTTGTGGTTACTGCTTATCAATCCTCTTTTTAGGCCAACGATGATTAAATACAAGTTAAATAATATAAGAGAGTTGGTGGGGCACAAGGTGAACCTGGAGATGGTCTACAAGAATCCATTGTGTCGCCTTGACAAATAAACAATTGATGATTAACGTATTAATCAAGGGTTTTTATTCACCAATCTTTTGTTATTATTTTCACTAATAGAAATGTTTATTTCTGTTGGCTATTACTGCATATAGAGTAGACTAATGCACTGTTTTTGATTATGTGAAAGTTACTTAGCCAGTTGACCCAGTTCATAATGTTAGCAATGAGAAAGGAGCTCTGCATTATTTATTGGTTTAGAAAGTTTCCTTGTTCTCAGCTTCCTTGTAAATTTAGTACAACTTGTCAAATCCTTTAAGGATCTGCTATACTGTTTTTAAAATTATATTCATGCAGCATGTCACAACCCACAACATAATAGCCACAGCATTATGACAGGTGTCTTTGAAGGTTAAATGATGTCATATTAATCCAGGAAGTTGGACCACATAGTGTGTAGGCAACATGGATATGGGCTAGTGTATATAGTAGTGTTGCTGTTTCTCGTTTTAGTATACGTGTGAGACTAACTATGAATCAGACCTATATTGCTCAAGACATCAATGGTCCTTTACTTGCTGCTGTGTTTGCCACTGAGATGGTACTAGCTCTGATAGCTAATGGTGTGGTACTGCTCATTACAATCACTCAGAGGAATTCCTCTCGAAATTCTTGGAAACAGCCATCAACAGTATTTTTCACTTCTCTCATACTGGCACATCTTGTTATGAATCTACTGTACCTTCCATTGACTGTCATTGCAATGGCTTCTGAAGAATGGATATTTGGTAGTACAGATGAGGAGAAGAGGCTGACATGTACATTTGCTGCTTTTACTGTATGGTATATCGTTATAGTTATCTCAATGACACTAGCTGCTATATCATTTGATCGGTTTCTCTTTATTGTCAAACCACATCTTCACAAGCGGTTCATGAGACCCTGGGTAGCACTAACCGTTGCCATTACCATTTGGCTGTTAGCTGCTGTAATAAACTCTACTCCATTTATTGGAGTGGGTGAATTTGGTTATGCAACCTCTTATGGCACTTGCGTTCCATTCTGGGAAGAAAATATAGTCTACGTTTTCTTCATGTTAGCTGTTTTCGCTCTCATTACTGGTGTCATTGCTGTCACATCACTTTGGACATTTTGCTTCACTCGTAAATTCCTACATGACCAATCTCTTGTAGCTGGAAGCGAGAGCATTTATAACTCGACAAGGAAAAAACTATTTGGAATATTTGGTGCGATGCTCATTATATATACAATTTGTCTTTCTCCAGGTTTCATAATTGGGTCCTTAAGTCAGCTTGTGTCCTTACCTGGGTCTGCTTATGCCTTTGTCATTGTTTGTTTTGTTGCTCTCACTATTGGGAATCCTCTCGTTCAGTCGTATTTTAGACTCGACGTTAAGTCCTGCTTAAGTTGCATGCGTCATAAAATAAAAGAACATCACAGTAGAGCCGGTCGCTATCATCACGAGACTGAATCATGCAGGGTTTGAAAGGACAAAATTATTATTCTTGTGATTATTTTATTTTTGTGATTCTTTTTCATGATCACTGTACCTTATTCCTATCCTCCTTGCCAATGTACATTATTACATAATATTATTTATCCTTCTTGTATATTTTTACTATAATAGTCTATATATTTGAATAACATCTTGCCATTGATGCATTCATGCTAACAATGTGACAAAGATCATCTCATTCCTTCTATAGCTATTAATCTCTTGTATGCAAACATTGTTAAGACCATGTACATTGATGTAATAACATTATTTACTACAAATCATTCCTTTTTAAGGTCAAATCTGAGTTGTTATGGATTATTATTGATTATAAATGGGCATAATTATTTGAAGTGTTATTCACAGCATGGGAATGCCAATTGAACCGTAAACTATCACTAAGAGGAAATGCATGATATTTATTGTTCCTACATCAATGTTTTGCCAAGATATTAAGGATATGAAGTCTTACAATTACTATCTAGTCATGCTTGCATTGTTCTGTAATGGACACTATATAGTCTAGACTTGACTCTATATATAATTTTTTATGACTTTGTGGTACACCTATTTTATAGCAGACTCGTGTCTCCTTTATGACTACTCAGTCAACATAATTGTTCACAAGGGAAGATATACGAGATCATGGAACTGAATAAATGTGTTGGCTTAAATATTTTGGTAATTATAGCTATTCATAAGTGTAAAGTAGGAGTTTGTAGCATCTATGTTAGGAGAAAAGTCACTTATTATAGTGCACACCAAGATGTAGTAATACATCATACATCTTAGCATTGAATAGTGTAAAAGTATCACCTTCTTGCCACATCTCTAAGACAATGGACGAAGTGAATGACACTCTGTACACCTTTACTGGTAGCGTTAATACTTACGTACTGGCAGCTGTGTTTGTTTTGGAATTCATTGCTGGATTCATATTCAACACTATTGTAATTGGTATCACAATCTACAAAGGATCGTGGAAGAAACAGGGAACAATATTCTTCACTTCCCTCATACTTGCCAATCTCCTGCTGGTGATATTATACATTCCATTTCTGGTCATTGGGCTGGCAGCCAGGAAATGGATTTTTGGAAATACAGTAGCAGAGAAGTTAGCCTCATGCTGGTTTGTTGGCTTTGCTCTCTGGTATAGTTTCATCATTATTCTAATGACACTAGCTGCTATATCACTTGATCGGTTTCTCTTTGTTATCAAACCACATTTTCACAAGTGGTTCATGAGACCCTGGGTAACACTGACCCTCACCATTGCTATATGGATACTGTCTGCTGTATTGAGCTCTACTCCATTCTATGGGCTTGGCACGTATGCATATGGACGTTGGTATGGCTCATGTGTACCACTTTGGGTTGAAATAGGATTTATAATTTACAGTGTCACCATTTCGTTGCTTGTTATTGCAGTGATTGTCATCACATCTGTTTGGGTCTTTTGTTTTACTCGAATATTCATAAAAGTACATCCTGAAGTGGAAGTGCCTGCTGATCCTGATACTGTTATATGCTTATCAAAAAAGAAAAGGTTGTTTGGAATTTATGGGTCTATGCTACTTGCATACACAGTTTGTTTTGCTCCGACATTAATCAGTTCTATTATAAGCTCCTCTATAGATATACCAGGTGAAGTATTTTTTCTTAATGTGATCACTTTTTTCCTTATTACAGTTGTTAGTCCATTGATTCAGTCTTATTTTAGAAAAGACATAAAAGAAGTCATAGTGCTTTGTTATAAGAAGATAACAAAAAAGCAATAACTCAGTATTATGTACATTATAATTTACCGTAGTGACTTTGCATTATTTCCTTGACTTTGTTATGAGTTTGTTTTTGTCCCTCTAGTTTTAAAGAATAATATTTTGCGCTATATATAGTACTTCATGTGACAAATAGCAAATGCTCTTGCATGGTGTAAATTTGCACTATTTTGACTTAAAGTCAAACCTGCCACAAACAAACACCAAAAAGGCAAGCACTTGAGTCATATGACTTAAATAATTATAATAGTAAAAAGCATGCTCACAGTTAGCAGGTATTACACACATTTTAGCACCAGGGAAAAATGGACTTGTTTTTGAAACAATTTTGTTTAATCTTTATATGCATGACAAAAAAAGCGTCACAGGAAAACTTATACAAATGACACAAAATGCTTCAATGTGTAAAAACAGAACAACATGTTTTTTCTCTTCTGTGATAGTCTATATAAACAGCATTAGTTGCTCTAGTAGCAATAGCTGTAAATACTACAATTTGTCACTCTTTAATGGAGTATCATAATTTTACAGCAACTGGTGACGTCAATGGCCCTGTACTAGCAGCAGTCCTTGCTGTTGAAGCAGTGGTGGCTTTTATAGCTAATATCATTGTGCTATCTATCACACTCTATCAAAGGAAGTCCTGGAAACAATCGTCAACGATATTCTTCACTTCTCTCATTTTGTCGAATCTCTTAGCTGTAGTGGGGTACCTTCCAATGAACATTGTTGCAATAGGTGCTGAAGAGTGGATATTTGGCAGTACCTTTGAAGAAAGAAGTATAACTTGCTTGATCTCAGCATTGATTATACAGTTGAATATTGCAGTTACTACAGAAATACTAGCTGCTATATCATTTGATCGGTGTCTCTTTGTTGTCAAACCACATCTTCACAAGCGGTTCATGAGACCCTGGGTAGCACTGACCCTCACCATTGCTATCTGGATTTTCTGCATTCTGTTGCTGATGCTGCCGTTACTTGGTTTTGGAAAATACAGCTATGAGTTTTCATATGGCCCCTGCATTCCAATGTTAATTAAAAGCCCAGTTTACAGCTTTGTTCATGCTGCTTTACATATAATTTCTTTTGCTGTAATTATCATCACATCAATCTGGACATGCTGCTTCACTCAAAGGTTTATTAATGATCAATCAGAAATAGTTGGAGATAATAGTGTTTATGCATCACGAAAGAAAAAGCTCTTTGGAATATTTGGATCTATGTTCCTTGCATATTCATTCTGCTATGGACCATCTTACATAACGCTCATGCTATACCCAGTAGTTGAGATTGATGAAATAGTTTATGCAGCAGACATGGTCACGTTTCAGTTCATCACTGTTGCAAGTCCACTTATTCAAGCGTACTTTCGACCAGATATTAAGAATGCTCTAATCTGGTTTAAAAAATCTATCGTGTCACAGATTGGAAAAAGGCTGTATTCACCACCTCAAAATGAACAATAATTTCCAACTATTTTCTTCTTTAGGTCTTTCCTTTATTGTCTTATCTTCAGTAGGTTTTGACTTCATGGTTTTAATGTCATTTTTTTAGTGTTGGTAAATTTATTAGATAAAAATTACAAAGTAAAACGTTATTCATTATGCCTTTCCATTATAGATCTACAATTGTGGTAAACTAGTGAAGCTATTTAGCTATGATTTCTAATGTTCTTTTGTACATGCATACCATTTCTCCTCATCCAAGTTTCAATTAGTTAAGTTCATGTTGTTTTATTCTTTGTTCTGTTGATTCCTTCTGGCTCTTCGCCTTCTCTTCTTTATTTTGTTTTGGTTTTAGTGGAGTGATTGCCAACCAGTTGTGCTAATCATTCAGATTATCACTTGTCATTGAACATGCTGAACTTAACAGGACAAATGATACTGAATTTCATGTACAATATGTCTGTGCTAGAATGATTGTGTGTATATACAAGGGTCACAGATGCTACAGTGATAGGATACCTGCATGGCCTTATTCAAGAGTAATGCATGTAAACCCATGCACACTAATACATGTGTATTGATGACTATAATTAGATAAATAAACTCAAATAACTTCCTATACAATGTACACCCTTATAATAGTTTTCCAATCTATTTATAGCTGCAAGCTCATCATAAGTATTGTAACTGTTTTGTGTCTCAAAACTTAAAATTGTAAAATAAGCTACTTGATCTACTTCCATCCTAAAAAAATATAAGTAGAAACTGACATAAAATTTTTGGAAAATTTATTATATAAAGCTGCATCAGATTTAACTGTGACATACCACATACTGAAATACCACATGCCATGTGACATACTGAAGCAAAGTATATAACGTGACAACAGAGGTCATAGAGATCATTTACATTCTATTTATCATAGTCACTGTCTTCATTAGCCAAGCAACAATGTCAATTCAAAGTGAGAACAACTTTACCCTCAATGATGATGTTAATGGTCCTGTACTTGCTGCTGTGTTTGCCACTGAGATGATTCTAGCTCTGATAGCTAATGGTGTGGTACTACTCATTACAATCACTCAGAGGAATTCCTGGAAGCAATCATCAACAATATTCTTCACTTCTCTCATACTGGCACATCTTGTATTGAATCTACTGTACCTTCCTTTCACTATCATTGCATTAGCTGCTGGTGAGTGGATCTTTGGTAGTACAGATGAGGAGAAGAGAGAGACATGTGACTTTGTTGCCTATACACTGTGGTACAGTATTCCTGTAATCACCATAACACTAGCTGCTATATCATTTGATCGGTTTCTCTTTATTGTCAAACCACATCTTCACAAGCAGTTCATGAGACCCTGGGTAGCACTGACCCTCACCCTTGCCATATGGATACTGTCTGCTGTAGTAACTTTTACTCCATTTATTAAAGGGTCTGGTGCTGCTTTTATATATGAAGGGAGCCATGGTACATGTACAATAATATTGCTGGAGCTTGAATTTGCCATAGTTTGCTTTTTGGGATCATTACTAGTAGTCAGTATTATTGTTGTCACCTCAGTGTGGACCTTCTGCTTTACTCGCAAATTCATACACAATCAGTCAGAGATAGCAGGAGACAATGTCTATGCATCTAGAAAAAAGAGACTGTTTGGAATATTTGGGGCTATGCTAATTGTGTATGGGTTATGCTTCACTCCTGGTATCATCAACTATGCTGTGGTGCGAGTAATTTTTGTAGATGATAGAATATATTTGGCCATCGTCATCTCATTTATTTTTGTCACTGTACTAAGCCCCATTGTTCAGTCTTATTTCAGACCAGAAATTAAGAATAAAATTGTTTTTATATGTAGGAAAATTTTACAAAAGCCTCCTCAAAGGGATAGAGTCAATTATCCTGTGAGTTCTAATAACAATTCATCTGGAAGCAAGACAGAAATAAACCGAATAGGTACCTCTACACAGTTAACAATGAGTTTGGATAATGCATTGAACACTGAGCATTCATCAACAACTGTGGTATAAGGAAGATTTTTGAACTCAATTATTAATAATTAATTTTATTAATAGTCTTTTTTATGTGTATTGTAGATCTAGCTAGTGAAACATTACCACTATTGTTTGTTTTATAGAATAAAGAAAATCATTTTAAGATCAGAGTCATGACTTTAGTAAGAGCAATAAAGATTCCAAATAAAATTATGTATTGATATAGTGAAATAATGCACTTTGTAATGCTTTAATTTTTGGCCATTTAGGCAGTTCCAAAACTAGTGAAATTGAAGTTAGTAACAGTAACTGTCAACAAGTGCAAAGTAAATAACAGTTTGTTTGCATTATAATAGCAAAGTTTACTTTTAATTCATGTCTGAATGTTATGCCCTCACTGTGCTCTCTTTTTCTTGTACAATGAGCTAGACAACTTTGTCCTGTTTGTAGTGGTCATGAGGTTCTCATTACTTGTTCTACTTTCGTAAAGTCTTTTGTTATTCAGTATATTCAGTATATTTAACAATGTCCTTATTTTAGGTGTATTTTGCTATTGATGTTAATTTGTTTCCAGTGTAGAGTTTAGTCTTAATAAATTCTATTTAATTGTCAAATAACTTCAACAGTAAGTTATGAGCCCAGTACGTCTATACATGGCATCATAGATGTACTGGGTTCAAACTTACTTGTTGAAGTTATTTGACAATCAAATAAAATTTATTAGAACTAAACTTTTACAAAAATAATCAACTTCAATAGAGAATATATACACATAAAATGAGGATACCATTAAATATATAATACTGAATAACTGAGAACCTGCAGACATGACCTCTGCAAACAGAACAAAGTTGTCTGGCAGACAAAAGGAGCACAGAGTGTAAGGTTCAGACAAAAATTTAAAGCTAAAGTTTGCAAGCATACAGTGTACACATACATGCAACCTACTTGCAATCTAATAAACTAGATATGGATAATGCTATAATAAATTAATAACACAAACAAACTGTTACTAGAGTAAGTCATCAATCTTCAGACGCACCCAATTTCAGACGCTTT
>NW_003546799.1:33178-35629 GCF_000090795.2 Amphimedon queenslandica
TCACACCAGGCCGAAACCATGCACTCATCGCGATAGTATTGACCATTGAGCAATTGCTGCTTTATCTGCTGGAAAATGTGAAGTTTTAGCACTAATAGATTATCAAATAACTTTAAAATTTAATGCTGTTTAGCATGTAGATTTGTATCATTACTTATTCAGTATGCAATTTCCTTTAAACCCAATCTGATCATGGATGCATGCATGAGTTCACATAATTCATTAAATTGTTTATTATTATCGACTTTTAGTCTACTATACAGGATATAGTGATGGATCAAGGAAGTCAAATTGACTCGATTTGATATGTAGTAATAAAACATTAGACTAACATTCCATCAATTTCTTATTTGTGCTTTTATAAAGCATGTAAACGTTGCTAGTAAAACCAAATTGCATGGAGGTACCAGTATTGCAAAGCAATGGAAAGCAACTTTACTTATATTTATACTGGTGATTACAACACTCCATCAGTAGCAGCAGTTCTTATTTTGTTGAAATATTTGTTGAAGAGGGGATATTTGGCAGTACTTCTGAAAGAAGAAGCATAACTTGTATAATTTCAGCATTAATCATACAGTTGAATACTGCAGTTACTACTGAAACATTAGCTGCTATATCATTTGATCAGTTTCTTTCTATTATAAAACCACATCTTCACAAGTGGTTTATGAGACCCTGGGTAGCACTAACCCTCACCATTGCTATATGGATTTTGTACATTTTGTTGCTTATGCTGCCATTACTTGGTTTTAAAAAATATAGCTATGAGTTTTTATGTAGTCCCTGCATTCCATTGTTAATTCAAAACTCAGTTTAGAGCCTCATTCATGCTGTTTTACACATAATTTTTATCATCATAATATTATCGCATCAATCTGGACATTCTGCTTTAGTTGTAGGTCTATTAATTAATGATCAATCAGAAATAGTTGGAGATAATAGTGTTTATGCATCATGAAAGAAAAGACTCTGGAATATTTGGATCAATGTTCCTTGCATATTCATTCTGCTATGGACCATCTTACATAATGCTCATGCTATACCCAGTAGTTAAGATTGATGAAATGTTTATGCAGCAGACATGGTCACATTTCAGTTCATCACTGTTGCAAGTCCACTTATTCAAGCGTACTTTCGACCAGATATTAAGAATGCTCTGATCTTGTTTAAAAAATCTGTAATGTCACAGATTGGGAAAAGGCTGTATTCACCATCTCAAAATGAACAATAATTCCAAACTATTTTTCTTCCCTAGATCTTTCTGTTATTGTCTTATCTTCAGTTGGTTTTGACTTTTTGGTTTTTAATGTCATTTCTTGACTCATTTTTGTAGTGTTGGTAAATTTATTAGATAAAAAATACTAACATTCTCCAATGCCTTGCCATTATGCAATTGTGGTAAACTAGTGAAACTATTTAGCTATGATTTCTAATGTTCTTTTGTACATGTACATGATTTCTCCCCATCCATGTTTTTTTACTTAGGTTCATGTTTTTTTGTTCTTTGTTCTGTTGATTCCTTCTGGCTCTTTTCCTTCTCATCTTTACTTTGTTTTGGTTATAGTGGAGTGATTGCCAACCATTTGTGCTAATCATTTACATCGTCACTTGTCATTGAACATGCTGGACTTAACAGCACTGATGAAATTGAATTTTATGTACAATGCTAGAATGATTGTGTGTAGATATAGATCTATACTAGGGTCACAGATGCTACAGTAATAGGATACCTGCATGGACTCATGCAAGAGGAATGCATGTAAACCCATGCACACTAATGCATGTGTATTGATGACTACAATCAGATAATAGACTCAAAAAGCTTCCTGTACAGTGTACACCCTCATAACAATTTTCCAATCTATTTATAGCTACAAGCTCATCATAAGTAGATCTACTGTTACTGCTTCAGCTATATAGTTTTGTGTCAAAACTTAAAATTATGTAAAATAAGCTACTTTATCTACTTTGATTCTAAAAATGTGAGTAGAAACTGATATAAAATTATTGCAAACTGTATTATATAAAGCTGAGATTTAACTGTGACATACCACAATAGAAACCATACAAGGCTGCAATGAAGTACATAATACGACAACAGAGGTCATAGAGATTATTTAGATCATTTAGTCTACATTAGCCAAGCAAAAATGTTAATTCCAAGTGAGAACAACTTTACTATCAATGATGATGTTAATGGTCCTGTACTTGCTGCTGTGTTTGCCACTGAGATGATACTAGCTCTGATAGCTAATGGTGCTGTACTCCTCATTACAATCACTCAGAGGAATTTCTGGAAGCAATCATCAACAATATTCTTCACTTCTCTCATACTGGCACATCTTGTATTGAATCTACTGTACCTTCCTTTTAATATTATTGCATTAGCTGCTGGTGAGTGGATCTTTGGTAGTACAGATGAGGAGAAGAGAGGTTCTGTCATTGTGC
>NW_003546799.1:35738-39057 GCF_000090795.2 Amphimedon queenslandica
CATACTTAATGAAACCTCAGTTTCCTGCAAAACCTTGTCACAAGGTTGTTATGTTTGTAACACGTTAGCACTTTTTATACGAGACCACTAAAGTGCATACCCTTGCCACAGTCTGTGTGTAACAATTTTAATAAATTAAGAGAAAAATAATTAGTGAAAGTTTTGACACAGAAAAGAAGCTTCAGCATGTAAAAACTTAGTGAATGTTTTGAGACAGTGAAATTTTTGTTTTTAGACAGAGAAGAAGCTCCAGCATGCTTGCTGCACTAGTGCGCATGCTGCAGCAATGTAAAGGTGTGGCTGCAATGAAGGTGTGGCTCAATCAAGCCATGCTCCACCCGCACACACAGTAATGGTGGCACATGGCTCTAAGTGGTGAAGAAAGCTTTAGTTTTTCTCGACTTTTAAACAGTTTAACATACATTTGTTAGGCTCTATTTGTTGCATACAAACGTCTATTGAGCCCCTGATGTTTAAAGACTCTGGCCGCTACTTCGGGAGAAGAGAGCCTCGTGTAAACTCACAAAAGTATGAATTTTTGGGCTACCATATCTTTAAAACGAAGATGATTTGAGCAATTCCTCTCATATTAATGAAAGATGAGGCTTTGCTTTATTGTTTTATCTGCCCAGTTGCTCTTTTGCTCACACTATGAAAAAGTTGTCGGGGAACCGACCTACGTTTGGCGACTTTGCCAGCTTCTTTTTCCACGGAAAAGAAAACTATAGCATTCCCAAGACGGAGAATAACTTTTTCTAGAGCCATTGTTGATTATAAGACTCTCCAGGACTAGACAAGAAAGCAGTGTCAGCTCAAAAGTGGAGGCCAAGCGAACACACACACACACACACACACACACACACACACACACACACACAGACAGGACGACTGCTTTACCCTCGCTTCCACGCCGACGCGTGGGCTCGGGTAATGACAGACACCATAGATACAGTAGGGCCAGCCTGAAATGCGGATCCACGCGGATCAAATGCGGATCGGGCTGAAATGCGGATCAACGCGGAACGCTCGCGGATCTCTATTGAAACTTGACTGATCTGTCTGAAAGAATGATATCTATGCATCAGGAGGGAATTTTTATTAGCTCTATTTGAGTTTTTGATAAGAACTTCATCATTTTAGCAGTTTCAGAACAGGTAGGCTGTTTATGATCATTAGATCTATGTCAATAATATTATTTTCGTTGAGCTGATATAGTAGTTTCAATTAGACTATAAAACTTCATAGTAACGTAGTTGCTAGTAATTTTCATGACAGTTAGATCTATATAAGCTGATTATTGTTTCATTAAGACTATGAAGCATTTTGGTGGGGTGATTACAATTTCTTTTTTATATACAGTATCTACTTGAGCTGACCATAACTTCAAAATTTATGTGTGAATGTGATTCAGAACAATAACATCTTATAATGGATCCTTTAAGAAATAATTATAATAAATTCATAAGTTTTTAATGACACAGTGATATTATACCTTTAACACAATAGCAAACTGCTGCAGCAGCTGATATATGAACTGAATATTTCAAACTTTGATTGAATAGGAATAACAAAAGAATTTTTATTTTACCTCGAGAAATGAAAGTATAACTGTCTCTATTGCAACACATTAATGCTCTGAATTTTTATGTAGACAGCTAGTCATACACAAGGTATTGCAGACTGTGAAATGTTTCTGGTTATGAATCACCACTGAAAAGCGGAGAAATACAATCTTCATTATAACATTAATGCATACTATTTTTATAATGGCATTGCGGGCGTATGGAAGTTTTATAGCTTTATAAGATGTACTCCATTCCAATTAAAAAATTATTTGATGTTATTAAAAGTCATTAATTTTCAAGTTAATTCATACATACATTTCTCATTTACGGTACAAATTTATTTAAACTGCTATAGATCCTTATCAAGTGAATTTTATTCACATGATTTATATTTCTTATACATTCATCTCACTTCAATTAGATTTTGCAATTATAAAACCGAAGCATATAGTACACTGAAATTGGGAAATACAATGAGATTAAATCAATAAACAAAAATGATGAATGAGTAACAATAGCTAATAGTAAAATTTTAAGAGACTATACGACTGCGAATGATTGATGGAATGAATAAATAATAATAGTAGTTAGATGAATAATGATAATAAAGCTGGATTAATAATATAATAATTCTATAAGTCATGCAGAATGAATAATAATAATTAGAAAATAACAGTGATAAAGTAAAAAAACAAAGACTGGAATTCCCAGACAATGGTCCACTTTGCCATCTATGTTGAACTTGGGGGGTACAGCCATGATAGCACTTTAAAATAACTTGACTTGTCTCTTGACTGCATGAAGGCACACTGAGCTAATGTTGAGTGTGTTGACTGCTCAGTAGTTAGATCTAGTAGTAGTCTGTTTTCTCATTATCACAGGCAATGGTTGCATGTTTACAAAAGTTGAAGAGAATAGCTCAAGAGGATATCAGCTTATCTGTAGATCTCAACTGTTATAAAACACAGGCTAATATTATCGACATAGTGATCATAAGCATCAGCTTACCTGCATGTACTGAAACTGCAAGGATGATAAAGTTCCTATCAAAGACTCAAATAGAGCTGATAAATTTCTCTCCTGATGCATAGCTATCATTCTTGCAGAAAGATCCGTATAGTTTCCGTGTTGTTCCGTACTTCAATACAGATCCGCGAGCGTTCCGCGTTGATCCGCATTTCAGCCTGATCCGCATTTGATCCGCGTGGATCCGTATTTCAGGCAGGCCCGATACAGTATACAGGGATTGGAAACACCCGGATAATTAATGGTTGATGCGCGTTACGGGTTAATAATTTTATTCAAAATGGCCGCCCTATAGATGTTAAAATTACAAACCCTGTTTATTTCATATATCTTGACGCTGCAGTATCACTGACACTTGATAACTATTCTACAATGTAAAAACTAATAGTTGGAATCAAATAAAAGTTGCATGCATAGCAAGTTTATCAAAAATAATCAATAAACGGCAGTATTCTTCACTTGCAGAAACAGCCTTCCAAATATCCACAGGACAAAAATAGCCACTTCATTGTAGCTCATTACATTGGAGAGATTCCTAGGGAACAATACTAATGTCACAGATTTTCGTTATTAGTCATAGTGAAGTTGCCAGAGGGAGAAATTCCACCGTAGGTCCAACTATTCTTGATGTCCTCAATAAAACACGGCTTAAGAGAAAATTAAGATTAAAAACACTCAGTACATTGGATAATAGTCACATCAATCTAGACATCTCATCATAACAGCTG
>NW_003546799.1:41083-54680 GCF_000090795.2 Amphimedon queenslandica
TTTGGGGCTATGCTAATTGTATATGGGTTGTGTTTCACTCCTGGTATCGTCAACTATGCTGTGGTTCGAGCAATTTTTGTAGCAGATAAAATATATTTGGCCGTCGTTATCTCGTTTATTTTCATCACTGTACTAAGTCCCATCGTTCAGTCTTATTTCAGACCAGAAATTAAGAATAAAATTGTCTTTATATGTAGGAAAATTTTACGAAAGCCTCCTCAAAGGGATAGAGTCAATTATCCTGTGAGTTCTAATGACAATTTATGTGGAAGCAAGACAGAAATAAACCGAATGAGAACCTCTACGCAGTTAACAATGAGTTTGGTTAATGCATTGAACACTGAACATTCATCAACAACTGTGGTATAAGGAAGATTTTTGAACTCAATTAATTAATCTTATTAGTAGTCTTTTTTATATACAATGTAGATCTAGCTAGTGAAACTTTACCATTATTGTTTGTTTTATAGAAAAAAGAAAATCAAATTAAGATCTGAGTCACGACTGTAGTAAGAGCCATAAAGATGCCAAGTAAAGATTATGTAATGAAGCTAATGATACAGTGATGTAATGCACTTTGTAATGCTATACTGTTTGGTCGTTCAGATAGTGCCAAAACTAGTGAAATTGAAGTTAGTAACAGCAACTGTCGACAAGTGTAAAGTGATTAACAGTTTGTTTGCATTATAGTAGCAAACTTTACTTTTAATTCATGTCTGAACCTTATACTCTATGCCCTCTTAGTCTTGTGCAATGAGCAGGACAACTTTGTCCTGTTTATAGAGGTCATGAGGGTCCCAGTAAGTGTTCTACTTTTGTAAAGTCTTTTTGTTATTCAGTATATTCAACAGTGCCCTTATTTTAGGACTGTCTTTTTCTATTGATGTTAATTTCTTTTCAGTGTAGAATTAAGTCCTAATAAATTTTATTTACTTGTCAAATAACTTAAACAGTAAGTCATGAGCCCAGTAGGTCTACATGACATGATAGACGTACCGGGCTCATAACTTACCTGTTGAATTTATTTTGGCAATCAAAAAAATTCATTTGAACTAAACTTTACAAAAAGAATCTGCTTCAATAAAAAATACACATCAAATGAGGATTCCATTGAATATAATACTGATAACTGAGAACCTCATTTGTAGGGTAGGCATGACCTCTACAAACAGAACAAACAAAGTTGTCTCATTACACAAGACAAAAAAAGCGCAGAGTATAAGGTTCAGCCAAAAATTTAAAACTACAAGTTTGAAAGCATGCAATTTACACAAGCATGTAGCCTACTTGCAATCTAATAAACTAGATGCAAACAAACTGTTAATAATGTTATCTTCAATATTTATAACTTTGCACTTGTTGACAGTTGCTGCTACTAACTTCAATTTCACTAGTTTTGCAACTGTATAAATGACCGAACAGTACACCATTACTAAGTGCATTACATCATTATACATCTCTCTCTGGCATCTTCGTGGCTATTGCTACAGTCATGATTCTGATTTTATTGATTTTCTTTCTTGTGTAAAACAAACAATAGTGATAAAGTTACACTAGTTAGATCTATATGCATAAATAAAAGACTATTCATCAGATTAATAATAATTGAGTTAAAACATCTTCCTTATCTACCACAGTTATTGATAAATTTTCAGTGTTCAGCTACATTCATGGAAGGTTCAGGGTCAAATTGCCTTGATCTTGCAAAGAAAACCTGTAGAATATTGTCAATGGCACTGAGAATGAACCTATGGGTGATGATGGTCAAGTCATGACTGTCGTGGTCAAATTGATAACTTTCACACCAGGCCGAAACCATGCACTTGCCAAGATAGTATTGGCCATTGAGCAATCGCTGCTTTATCTGCTGGAAGATGTAAAGTTTTAGCTCTAATAGATTGTTAAATAACTATAGCATTAAATAATGTTTAGCATGTAGATCTAACTACATGTAGACTAGATCTGTATCATTACTTCTCCAGTATGCAATTTCTTTTAAACCCAATCTGATCATGGATGCATGCATGAGTTCACATAATTCATTATTGTTTTGAATTATCTACTTTTAGGCATATAGCTCTCTATTATACAGGATGTAGTGATAGATCAGGGAAGTCAAATTGACTTGATTTGATACGTAGTAATACAACATTAGACTAATAGTAAATAAGCATTCCATTAATTTCTTATTTGTGCTGTTATAAAGCATGTAAAAGTTGCTAGAGTGGTACTATCTATCACAATCTATCAAAGGAAGTCCTGGAAACAATCATCAACAATATTCTTCACTTCTCTCATTTTGACAAATGTTTTGGCTGTATGGGGTACTATCCAATGAACATTGTTGCAATAGATCTAGTTGTTGAAGAGGGGATATTTGGCAGTAAATATATATATACTTCTGAAGAAAGAATCATAACTTGTATAATTTCAGCATTAATCATACAGTTGAATACTGCAGTTACTACTGAAACATTAGCTGCTATATCATTTGAGTATCTTTTTATTATAAAACCACATCTTCACAAGTGGTTCATGAGACTCTGGGTAGCACTGACCCTCACCATTGCTATATGGATTTAGTGCATTTTGTTATTTTGTTGCTTATGATGCCATTACTTGGTTTTACAGAATATAGCTAGAGATGAGTTTTCATATAGTCGCTGCATTCCAATGTTAATTAAAAGCCCAATTTACAGCCTTTACACATAATTTTTATCATTATATTTATTGTCACATCAATCTGGACATTCTGCATCACTTGTAGGTCTATTAATGATCAATCAGAAATAGTCAGAGATACCTAGTGTTTATACATCATGAAAGGAAAGGCTTTTTGGAATATTTGAATCAATGCTCCTTGGATATTCATTTTGCTATGGACCAACTTACATGATGCTCATGTTATATCCAGTAGTTGAGATTGATGAAATAGTTTAGGCTGCAGACCTGGTTACGTTTCACTTAATCACTATTGCAAGTCCACTTATTCAAACATACTTCCAACCAGATATTAAAAATGCTCTGATTTAGTTTATTGTGTCACAGATTAAAAAGAGGCTTCATTTATCATCTCAAAATGAACAATAATATGAGTCTGTTTTTCTTGTCTAACTTCCCCTTATTTCTTGTAAATTTTAACTTTATGCTTCATAGTTTTATTATTTTCATATAATGTTTGACTCATTTTGTAGTATATAGAGCTAGGTAGATTTATTTGATGAAATTATTAAATGTTACATCCATAAATCATATTGGAGTTCTTTTGCCATTTTTCACTCATAAAATCATTTGAATCATGTACAATGCATCATCCTTTGTTAAAAATGATTGTGTTGCATAACACATATTACAAAGGTCACAGATGTTTATAGTGATATGATCCATGACCTCATTATTAAGTTAAAAGTACAGGAATGCATGTCAAGCCAAACAACTTCCTGTACACCCACATCAAAAATTCCCCATAATATATTCTTAGACCTGCAGGCACTGCAGCCTGGCTAGTCCAGACCCACCAGCCAAACTGCAAGTACTCTAACTGCTTCAGCTGCAGTATTACATTTGTACATCAAAATTCAAAATTATGTAGAATAAGCTACTAATTGACTCCCATTCTAAAAGTGAGAGTGGAAACAGAGTTATTGCATTATAACTATGACAGATACCACAATAGAAACCATACAAGGCTGAAGTGAGGAGGAGTACATAGTGCCACAACTGAGGTCATATAGATCATTCATTCATTATAGTCACTGCCTCCAGACTTTAGTTTAGCAACAATGTCAATTTCAAGTGAGAACAACTTTACTATCAATGATGATGTTAATGGTCCTGTACTTGCTGCTGTGTTTGCCACTGAGATGATTCTAGCTCTGATAGCTAATGGTGCTGTACTCCTCATTACAATCACTCAGAGGAATTCCTGGAAGCAATCATCAACAATATTCTTCACTTCTCTCATACTGGCACATCTTGTATTGACTCTACTGTACCTTCCTTTTAATATTATTGCATTAGCTGCTGGTGAGTGGATCTTTGGTAGTACAGATGAGGAGAAAAGAGGTTTCTGTTCATTTATTTCCTATACACTGTGGTACAGTATTCCTGTAATCACCATAACACTAGCTGCTATATCATTTGATCGGTTTCTCTTTATTGTCAAACCACATCTTCACAAGCGGTTCATGAGACCCTGGGTAGCACTGACCCTTACCCTTGCTATATGGATACTGTCTGCTGTAACGACTTTTACTCCATTCATTGAAGGATCTGGTGCTGTTTTTATGTATGAAGGAAGTCACGGTACATGTACAGTAGTAATACTGGAGCTTCACTTTGCCATATTTTCCTTTGTGGGATCATTACTAGTAGTGGGTATTATCACTGTCACCTCAGTCTGGACCTTCTGTTTTGCTCGCAAGTTCATACACAATCAGTCAGAGATAGCAGGAGACCATGTCTATGCATCTAGAAAAAAGAGACTGTTTGGAATATTTGGGGCTATGTTAATTGTGTATGGGTTGTGCTTTACCCCTGGTATCATCAACTATGTTGTGGTTCGAGCAATTGTTGTAGCAGATGAAATATATTTGGCTGTCGTTATCTCATTTATTTTCGTCACTGTACTAAGCCCCATTGTTCAGTCTTATTTCAGACCAGAAATTAAGAATAAAATTGTTTGTATATGTAGGAAAATTTTACAAAAGCCTCCTCAGAGGGATAGTGTCGATTATCTTGGGAATTCTAATAATGATTCATCTGGGAGCAAGACAGAAACAAACCAAATTAGAACCTCTGCACAGTTAACAATGAGTTTAGATTGTGTGTTGAATACAGAACATTTATCAACAACCGTGGTATAAGGAAGATGCTTGAATTCAATTTATCAATCTTATTAAAAGTCTTTTATCTATGTAGGATGTAGCTAGTGAAACTTTATTAAATCACTATACTTTGTTTTATACAAAAAGGAAAATCTAATTAAGATTTGTAGTAAAACCATAAAGATGCCAGATAAAGATTATGCAACAATACAGTGATGTAATGCACTTCGTTAAGGCCTCCATACACTGGGCAACATGTTGCTAGCAACATGTTGCCTAGTGTATGGAGGCCTTAATGCTGTACTGTTTGGTCTGTTTGGGTACTGTTTGTTTACCCTACCCACGAGGTCCACAATAACTGTTCTACTTTCATAAGGTCTTTTTGTTATTCAGTATATTCAATTGTGTCCTCATAATAAGACTGTATTTTTTATTGAAGCTGATTTCTTTTAAATGTAGAGTTTTAGTCTAATAAATTTTATTTAATTATCAAATAACTTCAACTAGTAAGTTATGAGCCCAGTGCATCTACATGGCAGAGAATGATCAGTTGTCCCTCTGATCAGCAGCATGCAACTATGCTACATGGAAGGTTCAGTGTCAAATTGCCTGAAGGCCTGTGGAATAATGTCAATGGCACTGAGAATGTACCTATGGGTGATGATGGTCAAATTACAAAATCCTACACCTGGATGCACTCATCAGGATAGTATTGGCTATTTAGCTGTTGCTGCTTTATCTGATGGAAAATGTAATGATCCTTCATGGGACCACTATAAGCATCAACAATAGGCTTAAAACGACTCCAAAATTTTCTAAAAACTTTGAAATTTGAAAGATACTTCAAGTAGAAACAATTAAGTAGAAGGAACAGTGTGTATGGTGTGACAAAGAAAACAGTCACCAATAGGGCAAATCCAAATAGTCCAGCATGCTTCCCTTTAGCATATTCAACATTAGGATCCTCATACCATAAACTAACTGATCTTACTGACTCACTTGTACAGCGAAGAGTTACCTCACGCTTGTGTAGTACAATAACAATAGTATGTACTAGTTTAGTAAATGAGAGAAAAGTAAGTGTAGATAGAACAGGAACAGCATGAGATCCCATCAGTCTTGATATTTTACCATATCTCTTACACAATTGTATAATGATAATGATAATAATCAACGGGTAGAGAGGGAAAGCAAACTGGAGCCATTGTTTAGCGTAACTGTCCATACCATTGTAAAAACATATCTCAAACCCAAAGTCTAAGTTAATCCATGATATGACTTGACTCAAGACTGCATGGTAATGATCCTTTCTTTGAAAAGACTGGCTCATATAACTTCACAACGTTAGCATAGAACAATAGACAATTGAGTGTACCCACTGATACTGTTAAATTGAGAGCAATCAGTAGAACCACCAGTAGTACACCCATCACTGCAAACAGAGCAATCCAAGCTATCATCGTATAATTATTATGGCAATGTCCACACTTGTTTGATCCCATTAGTAGACTGTATCCCTCTGTACACGATCCACACATCCTCTGTCCTCTATTATCCACACATTGAGTATCAGTGTCATTTAACTGAAAAGTAACAGGATTAGGAGAACAATAGAGGAGACAGTCCTTATTGATAGTGCATGTATTAGAATTGGTTGCATTAGCATTGAAAGGTGCACTGGTATCATATGTTCCAATCCACAGTAGACCATTACGTGCAATGTTTAGATTATTTATATCACATGTCGCATTCTCTCTTGAAACACTTCGACTGCAAGTACAAGAACCTTGTGACTTATCTAACCTGAAACCAATGGGACACTCATTAACAATGAAATTAAGATTAATAAATACTTGAGCTTTCAGTCCCGAAGGAGGAAAAATTACTAAATAACTTTGATATCCTGTTCGAGTCAGTTTAGGTGTGTATACAATCAATAAAAAGGATTTGGAATATGTCTGATTGAGCAAGCTACTGATGTTAGTAGTAAATATTTGTACTGTACCATCTGTGGGTAATTGAGTTAAAGTAATTCATGAATTGTTATTGGAACTCACAGGATAATTGCAATTATCCTGTGAGTTCCAACATAACAATTCATGCCTTGGAAGCAAGTTTGAAACAAACCGAATGATGAGAGTATCAACACAGTTAACAACAATGAGTTTGATGATGTAGTGAACACTGAAATTTGAACTGAATTTAATAATCTAGATTTATAATTTAAAGTGTTTTATCGATGTATGACGTAGATATCTAGAGTTACTATATTGTCTGTTATAATTATTGCTATGTTTTATATTACTATATTTTTACTATATATTTACTATACTGTCTGCCCCACAAACTTTCCGCCTTGAGAGAACTTATTCCAGATTTGGTGTTTTAGACAGTTCTGACAATACTGAAGCCTTAGTGGACAGCAACTGTCAACAAGTGGGAAGTTACAACTGCATTAATAATCCATTCGTCATGAATTGTCAGATAAAATTGTTTACATTACTTTGAGACAGGTGACTCTCTACTCCTCTTGCTATTACCGACAGGAAGATAATAGTGGCATCAGTTGTATAGATCAAGGAAGTCATCATAAGGAGTTGATTTGATAGTATAAACTTGCTAGACTAATAGTAAATAAACATTCCATCAATTTCCTATTTGTGCTTTTATAAAAACATGCGAGTTGCTCAGTAGTAAAACTAAATCTGTTAGTTGGAGGTAGATCTAACAATGGAGGGCAATTTTACTTTTACTGGTGATTTCAACACTCCAGCTGTAGCAGCAGTTCTTACTGTTGAGATGATACTAGCTCTGATAGCTAATGGTGTGGTACTATCTATCACACTCTATCAAAGGAAGTCCTGGAAACAATCATCAACAATATTCTTCACTTCTCTCATACTGGCACATCTTGTATTGAATCTACTGTACCTTCCTTTCACTGTCATTGGATTTGCTGCTGGTGAGTGGATCTTTGGTAGTACAGATCAAGTGAAAAGAGGTTTCTGTAAGTTCAATGCCTATATACTGTGGTACAGCATCCTAAATATCATTATGATGCTTGCTGCTATATCAGTTGATCGGTTTCTCTTTATTGTCAAACCACATCTTCACAAGCGGTTCATGAGTCAACCAAAAGTAGCACTGACCCTCACCATTGCTATCTGGCTGTTAGCTGCTGTATTGAGTTCTACTCCTTTTTTTGGCCTAGGAGAATTTGGTTATGAAACATGGTTTGGAGGCTGTCTCCCACTATGGACTACCATCGAATTTACTGTTTACACTATAATAGTTTGTTTGGTCATTATTTTTATAATATCTCTCACATCAATTTGGACTTTCTGTTTTGCCCGTCGCTTCCTGACTGATCAAAGCAGGCTGACAACCGAGAACAATGTTTACTACAGTTCAAAGAAGCAAAGACTAATTGGGATATTTGGAGCAATGTCATTGGTCTATCTCCTCTGTTTCTCTCCTGGCATCATCAGTGCTTTTCTAACACCACTAACACTAGTGCCATATGAAGTGATCGTTTTAGTCATTGTCACTATTGAATTGTTAACAATTGCAGGTCCTTTAGTTCAGTCTTACTTTAGACCAGATATCAATAAAGTTCTGGTTAGTCTGTACACTAAGATGAGACGTTTGTTTCGTAGGAACATGCAATCTGTTTGCAGTAATAGAGAGCTTGATACTAAAATTTCATACGTGTGATGTACACTAATCCGGAACTTAAATCTATAGTGACAGCTAAATTTTATTTTATTTTGTTTTGTTATTTCTGTAGCTAATGTTGAGTTTGTCCTACAGTATTTATTTATTTATTTATTTTTTACAAAAACATTAATTTTTAGAAATGAATATACAAAAGGGGATGAGCCTTTGCCACCCACCATGAAATGCCTGACCAGTTTGAAGCTAGGATGCGTTTGTTGGATGGGACGAAGAGCAGCATCCGACATAGTCACTTTGCACCCAAGCATCAGTAGTAAACACTGCTCTCTTTCACTGGAGCCGACTTCCGCTCCACCAGTGGCCAAGGACTTAGCAGACAAGGATTCTAAAGTCAAGGACGGTGACAGCGTGGCTATTAGCTCAAGCAGGAAGCTCATTGGTTGCACTATCACTGATCATAGCTCTAATGGGACTTGGGTGCTTAAGAAAAAAAGGAGACACCTACCTCAGGGTGCTTTGAAATTGAGGCGTGGGCGACCAACGAGAATCAACCATGGTGACATTATTTATTTATTAGCTCCCTCTCATTCGGACAGCTCTGGTTACAGGTATTGCCTATCAAATGGGCCGGGAAAAGGCGAAATTGTTGTATGTCAATTGGAAAAAGATGTAGATGAACGCCTTGGCAATGACAAAACTGAAATCAAAAACAATACTAAAGATGATGTAGCAGTTACGAACCCTAATAAAAGGAGATTAGAATTCATAGATCTGACTGTAGAGACAAAATCAAAGATGATACGTCTTGAAGAAGAGGAGAAGGAGGACAATGAAATTTTATTGGAAGACTTAGAAAAATGTCCGTTATGCTTAAAGGATTTCCCTCTCTCTGTCCTAGTAGAACATGTTGACAATTGCACTGACAATACTAGCATTGAAGGTGGAGCTACACACACAACTAGTGAGGATAATCCTGACTCTGAAGAAATGTTAGTATTCTAACTACTGTATAGATACAATATATGTCACATATACATAATCTGTACTGTAACTGCATCTTATAATTGATGCTGTGTATGTACATGTATTGTGTATAGTATATGTACATTCACACTTATACATATGCACTGTGCTTGTACATATACAGATTAGGCTGTATGTGTTAATCCCATCTTTATAGACCCATTGAGCTATCCAAATGTGTTTATTGTGCTGATGAGTATCCACTGACTGAACTTGTGCTTCATGTGGAGTCATGTGATAAAAAGAAAGTAGGTCATTATTATTATTATTAATAGTACTTTGAATATAAATTATACTTCCATAAAAATAATAATTTTAAACATATCTTTCTTCTCTCTATTTCTCTCTAACATTCTTAGAGTACAATTGATGCTTATAGTCACATAAGTCCTACTTCATCCCAAGAACCTTTAGAAAGATGTATGAAATGTTTTCAAGACTTTCCACTGAATAAGTTGATAGCTCATTCCTCGTCATGCACTGGTACAATACTAGGGACCAATGATGAGAGATTTAAAGACTTTGTACCATCAGTATATGATGTAAGTAGCCACAAATAATACAATGCTACACTTAATAAGTTATTCTTACACTAACACTAATGCACATTACTGCTATGTGTATTGACTTTCAGTAATGGGACATATGTAGTGACATTCAAACATTGATTCAATCTTTGAACTTCAGAATAAACACTAATATTGACTGACAAACCAGTGTAGATTATTTTGATGGTATGGCTTATTCTGTTGTTGTTATTTTTTTTAATTGATTATGCTTGTATGAAGTAAAAAAATAAACTCTCTGTTTTTAAGTAATAAACTGTTTCTAAATATATATTTACATTTGCCATTGGCAATGTGCTTTTTTGCATGCACATACCATAGCTCACAATTTTAAAAGCACGCGTACAAGCTATGCATTATAGTTAAGCGCTTTATATTCCATTGATTTTATGAATTTTGTCTCATAGCCAGTATGCCTGTCTTGTATTGGCTTCCTGATGACATTCAAGTGAATTAGCCTTTACTCTTGTGTTTACAATAAGTGTACACAATTGGATAACATGCATAGGATGCACACGTACAAGCTATGCATTATAGTTACGTGCTTTATATTCCATTGATTTTATGTATTTTTTCTCATAGCCAGTATTCCTGTCTTTTATTGGCTTCCTGATGACATTCAAGTGAATTTGCCTCTACTCTAATGTTTACAATAAGTACACAATTGGGCAACATGCATAGGATGCACTTCCTCTTATGGAGGAAAACAAAATCTCCCTCAAGTTAAAATTTTTATCCTTCTTTGCAGCCATTTTGTCTCTGAGCCCATTATTAGATTCTTTACTATTATATTGTAGTCTACATCATAGATATGTTAGCAATAAGGATGTGCAAGAAAATATTTATTGTAATTAATTAATTTTTTTAAAACAGGTTGATGCTCTGACACTGGTTGTCCTCACTCCCATTCAACAAAGAGCTGTTAATTATGTACAAGAAGTATCAAGGAAAGCAGCCTATGAAGAGTACCCGAGCCTCTGTGAGAAGGTAATCAAATTAGGATACACACCAAAGGACTTGCAGAAGTAAGCTCCACTATGCATACATGTATATGTACATGTACATGTACATGTACACAAGCATTGTGACTATGTATAATATAATACTGTAGGAAATAAACAGTCTATAGTACCGTATAGCGGGTAATTCTGAAGAGGGTAAATTTTGGCCAATTTGGCATTTTGATAGCCATATGCCAAATCAAAACCCACAACTTTGTACCATTATGTGCATGCTCAATGGTACATGACCACAAATTTGCTCACCAATTACCAAAATTTTAGCAATTTGCCAAAGTTTTCCCCCTCCAAAATTACCTGCTACTACGTATAGTTGATATTATTTACAGTGTGGGCGATTCTTGTTACATTAATAAGCAACACACTATATTATGGGAAATTGCGGAGGGAACTAATTTTGGCCAATTTGGCATTTTGATAGCCATACGCCAAATTAAAACCCACAACTTTGTACCATTATGTGCATGCTCAATGGTACATGACCACAAATTTGCTCACCAATTACCAAAATTTTAGCAATTTGCCAAAGTTTTCCCCCTCCAAAATTACCTGCTACTACGTATAGTTGATATTATTTACAGTGTGGGCGATTCTTGTTACATTAATAAGCAGCACACTATATTATGGGAAATTGCGGAGGGAACTAAATTTGGCGAGTTTTGGCATTTTGATAGCCATTTGCCAAATTAAAACCCACAATTTTGTATCAGTATGTGCATGCTCAATGGCACATGGCCACAAATTTGCTAAATTAGAACCCGCTAATTACCAAAATTTTAGCAATTTGCCAAAATTTTTAATTACCTGCTATAAAGTATACATGTACATGTAGGAGCCTCTTTAATGTATTTTTGCTACTTACAATGTATAGTTGATATTATTTACAGTGCGAGTCTCATTTTTGTTGCATTGTAAGCAACATAGTGTTATAGCATAATTTATTTCTAATTGTTTAGGGTCTTCCATTGGGTGAGGAGTAATGCTCCAATCATTATACACATCAATCTTGATAGGGTCCTCTCGTTCTTAACCAAAGACACACACTATCGTAATCTGTTTGAGATTGGGACAGGAGGAGGTTCCACTGATACTACAGCAAGACGCTCATGGGAGGTAAAGAGTAATACCGTACACGTCTTAATTTTCGAGGTGTATTAAATTTTGTAATTTTCGTGCTCACCTTAAATCCACGAAATTTAAACCACCTCTAATGCCATTCTATTGTATGTAGACTATGGCCAGAACACAAAAATTAGCTCACATGAATATTAACTTTTGAACAAATTTCATTGAAAACACGAAATTTTTAACCCTCGAAAATTTGAACATATACGGTACTCTTGCCACTAATCTCACGTATTCACTTTAAACATAATATAGTCTTTTTTTCAAAATCCTTTTATGCACTCCAAAATTATTATTACATTTTCTGTTACATATTGATTATATAGAAAGTTTGAGGTTTTTCCGATAAATACTTTTTGAATTATGGCTATTTTAAAAAACAGGACAATTTTCGGAAATATATCCAAGGCTATAGTCCATGGTTTTTTCAAAAAATGGCTAAAAATGACTCCAATTTTTATTACATTTTCTGATACACATTAATGTCCTTATGTTGTGTAAAAGTTTGAGTTGATTCCAATAAGAATTTTTTTGAGTTATGACTAATTTTAAAACGAGCCATTTTTAAAGAAACAGCAAAGGCTATTGCAGCCCATGCTTTTTTTGAAATTGACTCAAAAATTATCCCCAATTTTATTACATTTTCTGATACACATTGATGTACTTATCAGGCATGGGGTCAAGCACTTAGTGCTTGTACTTAAGTACAAATAAGCACAGCTTTCAAAGTACTTAGTGCTGCTTACAAGTACCTTTTCAATATAACCCGACCTACGGTAATCTATGTACTTTGTACTTGTACTTAATTACTTTTACAAATTTACAAAAGTGCTTTTAATCATAGCAAAAATTACACACGAATAGTGTACATGTACATGTACATGTACATGTACATCTACATGGTACATCTACATGTAAATCTATATGTCGATGTCATGTACATGTACCACTACATGTACGTGTGCATGTACATCTACATGTACATCTACCACTACATGTACATGTACATGTAGTATACATGTACAAGTTTTGTAGCACATTGTGTGATTGTGTGTTAGCTTGAAGAATGGTAATGGCATCACCATTAGTGGTATCACTCCAAAGCTCTCTGCTGTTTCCATTTATTATGAACAATTCACAGAGTTAGTGTTTATTAGATGCAATAGTAAATTAACTATAATTGTAATTTTACTTTATTTTTACACTTATTGAATATCTAGTACTTATTAATGTAATTAAACACTCTGAAAAATGCTTGTTCTTGTACTTAAGCACTTATGTTAAAGCTATAGATTGTGCTTGTGCTGGTACTTCTAACACATTTAAGTGCTTGTGTTTGTGTTTAAGCACATTTCCTAGTGCT
>NW_003546799.1:54984-59190 GCF_000090795.2 Amphimedon queenslandica
ATACTCATTATATTTATGACTGCCAATGTATTAGATTGTCAGTAAATAGAATACTTTTAAATTTTAGTATTTTTATTTTAGTTAAAGAAAGTTCGTTTACGTACCACTTTTGCTTCAATGGACACTTCTTCATCAAGTGTGAAGCTATCCTGCTGTGAGCATTACGGTAATGTACTCAATGAATATTCAGACAATGAACTAAAAGCTGTAAGCATGTACATACACTAGACATTGCAATTTCTAATGTTTGTCTATTACATTATTATACATTTCCTTTTTGATTATTAATCATTATATTACCGTATAGAATGAAATTTTGGAGGTAGCTAAATTTGGCAAATTTGGTGTCTTGATATCCATTCACCAAAATAAAAACCTGCCATTTTGAGCCATTATGCGCATGCTCAATAGCACGTGGCCACATTTTGCCAAATTAAAAATCGCCAATCGCCAAAATTTAGCCATTCACCAAATTTAACTCCCTCCAAAACTTCCTGCTATGCAGTAGTTACTTCTCTCCCTTCACTACAGATTCTTGATGTTGCTACTCATCGTAAGCTTTACCTTCAATCAACAATGATAACACACTATAAGGAAGTAAGTGGGTGACACTAAAATAACTATTACCATTAAATACTGTTTTATCTCTACTATTAAATATAGGTGCAAGTCCATGGGCCTGTCTCTCTCTCAGAGAACATTGATTGTATTGTTGTTAATGCTAGATACAGAGGCAATAAGACCATAGAGAGCTTACTGGATAAATTCATTGAGAAAAATAACTGTAATTTAATATGGATGAGCTCCGATGAGTCTTCTACGGTAGGACCAACTCATTCTTTAGCTTCAACTGCTGTCCATTATGTTCCTCATTCTGAAGACTATTATGATGGGACTACTCGTGATTATGAGGAGGAGGATGAGTATGGATCTGATGAATATGATAGTGACTATGAAGACTATTATGATGATTATGATGACTATTATTGAACTGGAGCCTGGAGGCACACTTATTTTACATAAAATACATTTTATTTTGAATTTAGCACTTATAGTAAAGCAAGAAGCAGATTTTTGACACTCTGGCTAGCACCTTGAGGTGTAAACTTGCTAAAGTAATGTGCTAACAGGAAGCGGCACGCCCACGCTTTGGTTCACAGGTGTGGCTGATTATTTATTGTGTGCAACCCACGATGAACTTTTCCTACTGCATGCTTTATAAAGGTAGCGCTGACACTATATCCAGCGTCTGCATTCCTTAATATGATGGATAACAGTTCAAATTTTTGAATAGGGGAGTAGTTGAGATTCTGAAACCCTTGCTCAGTTAATGATAAACCATGACACCATTCATGTACACACTCAGTAATATAATTCAAGGCTGCATGCATTGTATTGGAGCAGCTAGTGGTTATATCTAACGATGCCCACATCTAGATCAGTCATTTGCCCTCTCACAGTCTCACTTGGTATAAATCTAGCTAGTTGTTATGACCGAGAGTTCAAGCAGCTCTACAGGGTATCAACTCTTCCTTTAAGTTCTGAGAGGAGCTCCTTCAAGCAGGGGTAAGATCATACTTTAACTCTAATAAATGTAATAATTGATTTTAATTGAATTTAAATTAAAACTCAAAATATTATGATACCATAAAGGATGTAACTAGTCTAGTAACTACAAAAACTAAATTTGTGTAAAAATTATAAGCTATGCATGACACTTCATTGGCAATGAAATTGGGAATAATAAGTTTTACTATTAATTACAGTCTTTCAGCACCTGAGTCAACAAGACTTACATTGAAGTGCTCAAAGTTTTATTGTCCTGTGTTGATTCCTTCAATTCTTTAGGTGAGTTACTTGGGCCAGGTTTTGATTTTTTGTACAAGTAATATTGATAAAGAAAGTATAACCAGCTACTTATTCCAATGACTAGTATAACCAATGAAAATGCTAATGAAATTGTTAAAAATGCTACTCTAAGCTTATAGTTAGCCCTTGTATGCGTCATGATGTTGAAAGGTGATGTGCAGTCTAGTGGTAATTCATTGTCAGCAACAAAGAAAAGCCCATTGCTTATTATTGCTAACACTGCTATAATAGATAAAAAAATAATATATAGCCAGCCCTTGGGATTTTTATTCCTTTTTTCACCTTTTTTAAATGCTTCAGAGACTCTATATATAATTTCTAACATAACAATGAACATTATTCCGCCATACATTACCCACAGCACGTTATATTTCCTTGTACGACACATATTGGTTGTTAGACTAACGAGATTATAGAGAATGGTATAGGTTGTATCAACCTCTGGAACAACAGCCATGGTTAATATTACTGCATAGAACAATGATTCGTAAAATTGTACTTCATTTGGTGAATTATTGTTTTTGTCAGGAGAGCAGGTATCATTTGTCTTGCATATGCGCATACATATAGCTTCTTTAACACTTTTTCCACATTTTACTAAATGTGGAATAATTTCGAATCCTAACTTTGCACCAATGAGTATTAGAATTGATATTACAGTTAGATCTACTTCTTCGCTATCATTACTAGTTTCAGCATCATTCATGATAGTCATGTTATCTCCCACAAAGTATGCAACAGATACACCAGCAGCCAGGACAACGTCCAAAATAAACCAGAGTATTTGTTCAAAAACTTTACATTTGTTACGAGAAGCCATACCAAAGACTACCATTGTTGCTACAGAAAAACCGAGAACAAGTCCACCATATCCCAGAAAGACAATATATGTGAACATTTGACTGCTTTCAGTGAACTCTCCTGTTTCCAGCAATGCCCCATACGCGATTAGTGTAGCTAAAATATTAAAAGGCAATATTAGTGCTTTTACCGAAGCTTGTATAACCTCTTGTTTCATTTCATAAATTTCCTATTGAAGAAATTATTATATCATTATGATTATTTTTCAGTGTACTATGCTTACTATATCTTGATCAGCTTGTACTCCAGCTTCACAGCTCATCTCTTGCTTGAAATTTAACAATAGTCAACTCAAATAGAACAACACTATTAACTATAAGTTGCTATTAAGATAAATTGCTGTGTTGCTGTGTTGCAATAGTAATGTTTACTGCCTCTCTAATGTGGGTGGGTGGGTTTGCTAATATTCAATATATTGATCAATATTAATTATGTGTATAGTCAATGGTGATGCCTTAGGCAATTATGAATAAAGTTGGTGTATCAACTTTTCACAGGAAATATAATATTCATAGTGGGTGGAATCTTTAATGATATTCATAATTGTGTTTGTGCACTAATGAAAGAGTATGACCACTAATTATAATTAATGATAGTCTTTAATGAGCTTAGTGAGAATCTTTTACTTTATTATTGTAACAGTCAATATTAAGTGATGAATCATTATGATTACCATTTTTGACGATTGCCAAAAAATGATGCATAAATAAAGCTGTGATGCATAGATCTACAGAAATTCAATTTTTTATCAACAACTAAATTGTGATGTTTGGAATCAATGAGTTGATGTGATGTGAAGTAAATCCCATTCTATTGTTTTCTCTATTGAACATTAGATCCAGTTAGATTAGACTAGATTAAATTAATTAGAGCAAGCTAGGGTATGTAATACTGTGTGTGTGTGTGAGTGGGTGGCAGTATAAGTATTACAGTACCGTTACTGTTGTATTGTAGCAATAGTCATGGGGGACCAAGGTTTTCGAAGTCTCTATTCATTCTTGAGTGAATTACTTGAGTAGAACATTTTAGGAAGGAAAGCATGAAATTATTATTACAAAAAATGGCTCTGAAATTACCCCAATTTTATTACGGTTTCTGATACATATTGATGTACTTAAGCTATGTACAAAGTTTGAGGTATTTGTGACAAAAAAAAGTTTTCCCCCTCCAAAATTACCTGCTATAAAGTATACGTGTAGGAGCCTCTCTAATGTATTTCTACTATGTATAGTTGATATTATTTACAGTGTGGGCGATTCTTGTTACATTAATAAGCAACATACTATATTATGGGAAATTGCGGAGGGACTGAACTAAATTTGGTGAATTTGGCATTTTGATAGCCATTTGCCAAATTAAAACCCACAACTTTGTACCAGTATGTGCATGCTCAATGGCACATGGCCACAAATTTGCTAAATTAGAACCCGCTAATTACCAAAATTTTAGCAATTTGCCAAAATTTTTAATTACCTG
>NW_003546800.1:0-1245 GCF_000090795.2 Amphimedon queenslandica
TGCTGAAATTCTGAAAAATACCCAAGGCTATAGCCCATGGTTTTTCCAAAAATGGCTCCAAAATTACCCCAAATTTTTTATAGTACATTTTCTGATGCACATTGCTGTACTTATGTTATGTAGAAAGTTTGAATTGATTCTGACATCAAATTTCTAAGTTACGACCATTTTAAGAAAATGCCAAAGTTACGAAAATGACCCCAAATTTTTATTATATTTTCTAATACACATTAATGTACTCTATGTTATTTAGAAAGTTTGAGCTGATTCTAACTTCATATTTTCAAGTTACTTATGGCCATTTTAAGAAAATGCCGAAACTCTGAAAGATGTACTCAAGGCTATAGCCTATGGTTTTTTCCAAACAATGGCTTCAAAATCATCCTTAATTTTTATTATATTTTATGATACATATTAATGTCCTTATGCTATGTAGAAAGTTTGAGCTGATTATAACTAAAATTTTGTTTGTATTATGGCAATTGTTACCATGTACTGTAACCCTTTTTGGAAAAAATAATGGCTCCAAAATCATACCTACATGTACATGTAATTTTTATTTAATTTTTTGTACATGTAGTTGTGTTTCTGAGTATCTCAATTCTTTTATTGTCTATCTGTTTCTATGTAGTCTTATGATCGCAAAGTATTGGAATTAGAGAGAGACTTTCTAATGCAAGAAGACATGTAATTGTGCATAGATATAATACACAGAACAGGATTAGAAACAGGATCACGTGAGCGCATTATGCATTAAAACACTCCTAGTTAAATCGGAGCTCCAGGTAGCTGCTGAATTATTGTGGAGGCTGGAGACCCAGGCTGTCCCTTTTCAAAAAGTTTGTGGGACTCTAGCAACTACAGGAGATGGCGAGACACACTAGCATGAGCTTTTATGGTTACTTTTTGAGGATGGTTAGTGCATTAAGACATTTATTAGTACTTGCACAAAAGTTTTAGAAAGTTATAGCATGTTGAAACCAAAAGCCATATTTCATGGTGTCAGTACTCTAAAACTATTAAACGCAGTCCATAACAAGCATCACAGTGCACTGTGAGAGGTTAAGAAGTAACCATAGGAGCAGATATTTAGTTATAAAACTATCAGATATTGTCTGGAAAGTCCCAAAGTATTGTTAACAGTCACAATTGCCAGCCTCCATCGCGGCAAACTATTAGTGTTTCAATGCAAAATGCACTCACGTGATCCTGTTTCATGCAATCCTGTTCTGTGTAATACATTTA
>NW_003546800.1:3027-4353 GCF_000090795.2 Amphimedon queenslandica
CACAAACACTCCCTTTTCTATTCTCTTTTCTCCTTCACACGTACATGTACACTTGTAACTTCACAAACACTTCCTTTCCTCTCTTCTCCAGGTATACACAGTCTCACAGAGAGTTGGTCCACATCCAAGAGAGTATGAATTCAGAAGTCAATGAAGTCCTTAAAGTAATTCAATCTATTTTAGTCAGGGCCTGAGACTAAATTTTAGTAGGACAAAATCAATAAGGGGGTGGCAATTGCTCTCACCATTGCCATCTACATGTACATGTACATGTACATGTTCTAATGTGTAGAAAGTTTGAGCTGATTCCTATCAAATTTTCCCAAAATCCCTGTTCTATAGTAAATGGTCTTTGGCCAAATTTCATCAAAAATGACTAAAAAAGGATTCTCAATTTTTATAATTTTTCTGATAAATATGCATGTACACGCTCGTTTGTTGTGTGGACAGTTTTAGCTGATACAAATCAAAATTGATTTTTTAAATAAATTTTTAAAGTACATGTACATGTTGCTCTGAAACATATACATGCCATGATTTCAGCAACCATGGGTTGGTGTAATTCATATACAGTTGTACATGTATTATGCTGTATTTTATTATTGTAGAGAATCCAAGAACATGAGCTAGAGAGAGTTAATAAAATTGCAAGATCACTTAAAGAATTTGCCAGGTATATCAACCATTACACTTTTCACTTTGTTTTCTCTATCTCTACTTCTCCCTCCCTCCATCTTTCAATCAATTCCTTTATTTGTATTTCTCTTGTCCCCCTCCCTCTCTCTCACCCTCTCTCTCTCTCCAGGACTCTATCCAATACAGCTCCTGCCTATCTTGAGTGTATGCAGAGGATTGTCTTCAGTATTGATAAAGTGGATGGTTCTACTGATATTGAGTGTTTTGTGATGGAGCATGAGAAACTACTGGAGGAACCACTCATCCCAACACTAGAACTTCACTCTTGCAGTGTGAGTATTAGTTATTGAATTAAGTACACGTAGTTACTACATTGTATGTAGTAAAAAATACTAAGCTACCATGCATGTTCTACATGTACATGTAAGCAATTAAGCATTAAGTAAATGAAGTACAATGTACATGTAGTGCATATGTATTGTATGTAGATCTAGTTACTAAGTAGTGAAAAATGCCAAGCTACATGTACTAAGTATTAGTAAATGTAAGTACATGTAGTCATGTACGTGTATGTGATTAAATACATGTAGTTAGTAAGTGGTTGGTTGTGTTTTTAGTCTCGTTCAAATCGAAAAGCCAAAACTGAGAAGTCGTCTGACGATTTCAAAAATGAGGATGCTGACGACAAGC
>NW_003546800.1:7179-12422 GCF_000090795.2 Amphimedon queenslandica
TCACTGTGTCAGCCATAGCTTTAATGGCAGCATCACTACAGCATTAAAATTGAAATCAAATCGGGTAATTTTGGCGAAATTTTGGTCCAAGACAGTGTACTATTATAATGCAAGAAAATTCCAATTTCAATAAAATTTTTAAATTTAAGATTTTACTTTATGTACTTGCTGACATATTTCTGATGATTTATAACTTTCTATACTTTGGTGTTTTGATGTAAAGTGTCAGTTTGTAGTTATAGTGAATTAATTACTAGTGTCACTTCTATAGACTCTATTCACACTATTGGCACCAATATTAATTAGCCTAAAGCTGGCAAGACTTGTTGCAATACGATAATATTGACATGTACATGTTTCTATCACATGTAAATATTCAAACAATGGACCATTATCATCAGTAGCCAGTATCTATATAAAGAGGTGCATACTGACTGGAATAGTTATTCGTTTTATCATAATACTAAAGGTCATATAAGAGACTATACTAGATATCAGCTACTGAATGATGAATACTTTCCAGTGTTTAGTCCTTGTTGCTGCTATTGGATTCATCATTACTACTAGAGTGTCTGGTGAGGTTTGTTATACTGATGAAAACTGCAAGGATTACAATATCTCGACGGTACATAATAATTAATTTTGGTAGTAAAAATAAACTATTAGGTGATGTATCTTATTAATAATAGACCCAGATCTGCTGCAGTTTTGAAGGAATTAAGTCTTTCAGGCTTTACAGTGCTGCTTCTTGCATGAAGTGCAAGCTGTAGTTGAAATAAAGAAAGCTTTGAAACGGAAGAAGAACTGATTTAATAACTAAACAACAATAATTAATAATGATACACATGTACCTCTAATATAATTCATACTGATATTAATTTCAGCCAATTATTATTATATGTAGCGATAAGATATAAATTCTCTTAATTTTCTGCTGATACTCTGGACATTTAAAAAAGGCATGCATGCATGGCGTAACAGAGTACATGCAGTTTTTACTTGGTCAATTAAGACAAAGGTACATGTACAAAGTACTATAAGATGAAAAGAGACTTAGTATGAAGAAATAAATTCCAACTATGCATGGAAATGAGATGGAAACAATCTTAGGAATAATTTTAAATAATGTAGATCTACTTGTTTGACTGAAATGTACAAATGCAGTGGCTACAAATAGATTTATCCTTATTTTTTGAAAAGTGTCTTCAATTCTTACTATGATACATTTTCTGATACAGAGGTAGTTGGCCTAGCAATGCTGAAAAATGATATTGGTGTCTTTAATCTTGGCCCGGAACTGTTGAAATGTGGGCTATAGATAGTCTTAGCCTTTTTTGAAAAATAGATTTGAAATATTAAATATTGTTACATTTTCTGATACAGAGATAGTGTACATATTGGTGTCCTTATAATTATTTTGCTGTAGTCTTGCACAGTAACTCATACCAAACCTAGTGTTTTGATAGTGTATTAATTACTAGTATCACTTCTATAGAGTCTATTCACACTATTGGCACCAATATTAATTAGCCTAAAGCTGGCAAGACATGTTGCAGTACGATAAGATTGACATGTACGTGTTTCTATCACATATTCAGACAATGGACTATTGTCACAGTTGCCAATAAAAGGGGTATATATACTGATTGGAATAGTTATTCATTTCTCATAATAAGGTCATATAAGAGACTATACTAGATATCAGCTACTGAATGATGAATAGTTGAATATGTTCCAGTGTTTGGTCCTTGTTGCTGCTATTGGATTCATTGTTACCACCACATTAAGATTAAAGAACATAAAATACTTGGTTTTGATGACATTAGTGCTACAATTTCTCTATCTTGCCAGGTATTATGCTTATATCTGTCTTATCTGTACCATTTAAAGGTGTACACCAGAAACCAAAAGATATTGCTATTAATAGGCCATTAAGAACTAAATCATTATTTATAGACTATGCCAATTGAACTCTATTTATTATTTTTAATAGTTCCCTGTCTTCCAGTATCAGGAGTTCCAGTAGTTGTTACTGATGATACTAATCTTGGATTGTGTGCACTGAATGCACTTAAGAAACAACAAGACAAACTTAAAAGTCTTCTTTCAAGATCTGAGCCTATTTTCTGTGACATAGCTGTAGCTTGTAAATCAGTCACAATAATTCATTCAACAGAATATGATAAGAAATTTGATGTCAAGACAGGCCAGTCATTAGCAGAAATAGCTGATATTTTGACACTGATATCATCTGTAATCACAGTATCTTGTATCTGAACATTGTTGTATAAAATTAAGCAACCAATGGAAAGCAAAATGTATTTTATATATATTTTTAGATGTTCCTTTTAATTTATTTCATAATATAACACAATACTGTATGATCTGTGCTGCAATGGATGGCATCGGAACTATTATTGCTATCTAGTGGGTGCGGCTGTAATCACGTGAGCATCGTCAGCCCCAGTACAATGGCTTCTAAGTTTACTCCTTCTCGAGCTCCTTCTTTCTCTTGCTCTGTACCAGTAGACCCTCCAAATCAACTGACAAGTACATTTAATTTTTTGTTTCTTTTATTAATTGAAGTTATTTAACAGTTAATGACCTTCCTGAAGTATTTCAATTACTCAGAAATTACCATTATCCAGGAGAAAGTTACTATAATCTCGGCCTGTTTCTTGGCCTATCACAAGTTACACTGTATGATATTACAATCAGTTATAGAGGAGATATTGAGGGTGGTCTACGTGAGTGTCTTACTAAATGGTTACAGAAAGCTGACGATGTACAGAAGACTAATGGTGGTCCCACTATCTATTCATTGGTATCAGCATTGAGGAGAATAGGAGAGAATGGAGTAGCTGATGGAATAGATATGGAAAGTGAGTTTAATAAAACTGAATATCTTTTTTAATTTACTTATTGTTTAGAGCATCCTGCTTGTAGAATTCTTGCTCGTTACTCCTCAAACCAATCTCTACTGTCTGCATTACCTCTGTTGTATATTTCTTTGTATCAGGCAGAACTTGTACAAGAGATAACCTTCACACATTATAGACGAGGAGAAAGGCTACTGGATGAAATTAAGGAAGCTGTTTGTAAAGATTATAGAAAACTTGTAGCATTTGCTGTAATTGTATGTAAAGACACAACCACTGCTGAGATAGGAAGAGCTATTATTATAGACTACAGTAAGTACATAACATATATATCAGTAACTAATGATTGTATAATAATGAGTGGGTGTATCAAAGGCACCGCTTGTGCTACAAATGTGATGTATCCCTGTAGTTTCATTTGTATCCCTGTGGTTTTGACACTATACATTCTTATCAAAATCTTTTAAACAAACTATTATAAATACTATTTCAATAAAAATGACCTAAATCATAAGTGATATTAATAGATCTATGTTTTTCCTTTGTCCACATGAAATAGTCCATAGTCCATTTAGTAGTCCGTAGTCCATTTAGTAGTCCATAATCCATCACTTTTGAACTGTAAAGTTACAATTTGTGAAGGAGCATCCACGAAACAGGTGATCAGATGTCTTTTCCAGCAAAACACTAGATTCCATTAGAGCTGACGACAAATTAGAAGACTCTGGTAGAGTTTCAGGTGCCTGTACACATGAAAGTACTTGAGATGCTGCTACCATTTGCTTATTTGTTGTTTTCTCATATACACGAAGAGCTGTAATAGATCAATGGCCAGATCGCTCTTGAATAATCTTCTCCAGTATGTTTTCTTCAAACAGCGAAGTGACTCCAAATGACCATAGACTATGATTAGTCTTGTTTCCTTCTACACCGGCTTTACTACACATTGTCTTGACCATAGTAGCCAGCTATTCCTTCCTATGGGAATGCTTGTAAACCATGGCTTCCCTTCTTGTAACACAGAAACTGGACAGACATAGAAATTATCTTTTGCAATTGCTTCCTTTGGCAACTTAGACAAATACAAATCTAAGATCTTAACGTAATCTCTGCTTCCAGCTTCTGGGACTTCAAAATGATGAACGACTTTGTTTTCTATGTGTAACTGCCCTAATCCACCAGATCTATTTTTGCTACCATGCTCAGTGTAAATGTAGCAGATCTTTTGGACTCCATCTACAAACAATAGATCACGACTATAGATATGTCACGACGCAGTTGTGAAAACTTCAGTTGGCGATGTTCATCTCCTCCCCTTAAACAGAGGTTTTTGCCGTTGTAGAAAAAGACGCAATTTAACAATCCAGCTGGGGTAGTTATGTCCAGTACCTTAGTATCCCAAAGAATATTTTCGTCATCTTTTGATAGCGTCTCTGTTTGTCTTGTTTCTGCTCCTATATCCTTCTGGTGAAGGCGGTGAAATTCATGGTCACACACGTTATGGAAAGCCTCTAAACGAGGATCGTTGAATATGGTGATGGCTGATGCACGCCCTTTCTGAAGATGCATATGTCGCTGTAATAATCTAGCCAAGAGCAGGTACAAAGTCTTCGGGGGTATACTCATTACCATCCACCTTCCTCGTTTCTTTTACGTACAAGCTTAAAATATGGCCTATCTCTTTCGGGTCATCGCTTAAAAGCACTTCCATTGGCTGCTTACATTCATAATCAGGAAGCATCTCCTTTCTCTGCTCAAACCACTGCTCATAATTAGCCAAAGCCCATTTGTTATTAGCGGCCGTATTTTTGGTAGAATAGGCTTTCATAGCTTCTTTTAAGTCACTATCCTCAATAGGAAAGTGAAACCGATCCTTTGATAGTGATAAGGACACCTTCCGACGCTTTGGAATCAGTTGTAGCTGGTCTATCTCCTTGGCATTCTCCTTCTCTGCTTCCATTTTGTTGACCTTCTCGACCTTGACCTTTGTGTTTCTACCACGAGGAGTGAAGTCATTGGCGCATGCCTTTGATACACCCACTCATTATCACATAAATATGTTGATAACACCCCCGCTGCGGGATACATTGCATTTGTATCCCTAGCGGGGGTGTTATAACGTTTACTTGTTATATAGGAAGTGTTTATAAGAGTGATGATGAGAATGGTAAGAATTATTATTTATGTTTTTACTTTACATTTACAACATTTATTTTATTGAAGGACTGAAGATTTATCTTCCTGTAAATGTCACTTTAGAGTTTGAGATGATGCGATTGAAGTTTGGGCAGATATTCATTACTGTGAGAACAATCATGATGAACAACCCTCAGTCTCCAACACTTGATGATATCAAACGTGTAC
>NW_003546800.1:12610-15347 GCF_000090795.2 Amphimedon queenslandica
GCTCAGTGTAAGGATATCATAGACATTCTACAATTAGTTCGTGAGAACAGTTCACTTGATAATATTAGTGTGTTGGAGTATCTTGTTAATGAGTTCAGTATAGAGGAGGCTAATCTAGTTATTAAGGAATATAAAGGAGCTGTTGAAGAGTTAAAAATGAAGCTTATACAATTTTTGGAAGGACAGCTTTTAAAAGTTTCATCACTAATTAAGTATATTACCATCTTTGTTGATGAAGTTGCTGGCTATTCAGTACTTAATGATGTTAAGAGTCTGTCATCAGCTGTATTATCACATCATGTCACAGTAAATGCCATTATAAGTGATAGTAGTGGTGATAGTTTATGGAAAGATTGGGAACAAGAATCATTCACTGATGATTTTGATGATCCTATTGTACTAAGTAAAGATGCTACATTTGCAACTGAAGTGCCTGCAGGTATATCAATATTTTAATATGATACATAATGTAACTATTGTGTATAGGAGCAACAGAATCAGTGAGTCATTTTTACCAGGAGGAGGAAGACACAAAGGATGAGGATCAAGTTATGTTGCTACAGAAGAAAGTTGAACGTATTGAAAAGGAACTGGAGGAAGAAAAGGAATTATATATAAAAGAGGAACAATTTCATGAACAAGTTATAAAGGAATATGAAGAAGAACTACTTCAACAGAAAAGGAAACTCATTCAAAGTGAAAAGAAAATAGCAGCACTTACTGAACTACATGAGGAAGTTATTGGTCTCTTGAAACTGAAGGGAGAGCAATATGAAGAATTAAAATCAGGTTAATATAATTTAATTATTGCATGTTGATTGATACTACAATCGTTGTTACACTGTAGACAATGAACTTACTCATAAACAACTGGAGGAATTTCAAAAGAAACTGAAAGAAGAGATACAAAGATCCTCCAGTTTCGTGAGACAGAAAGAAGTTGCTCTAAAAGAGAAAGATGAATTACAAATAAAGATTGATGATCTTCAACAAGAATTAGAACTACAGCAAGTCAAAAACCCTAAGGAAGTATCAGGTATGTGTGTGTGTACTGTGTACTTGTACATTATAGTATATGTACCAGTACATATATGTTTAGTTTATTGTTTTCAACATACACATTATTTTACTGTTTATAGAATTACAGAGTATTATAAAAAAGATTATAAATGACAGTGAAACATTTCAAAGTATGTACACACCTACACACATTATTCATTACTAGTTAATGACCTCTTCTTATAATTAGAACAAAGGAAAGCATTGATACTGGAGAATGAAAGATTGATGTCATTACTTAAAGATCATAATGGTAAATACATTTACATGTATTATTAATTAATGATAATAAATTATTAAATTGTATTTGATAGTACCAGTACAACAGAAAGAAGAGACTGAGATATTACAAGAGACTGAGACTGTACATTCATGTACTTATATCAGTAAAGGTTAGTCCAGTACTCTAATATAAACTGTATCTACTGATAGACCACATGAATGATTCAAGTGGTTACCATATTTGGACTTTAGGAATTTATAGTGATTGGTGGGTGGAATTTGTGGCTTTATACATCAAAATTGAGCTCATCTATATCATGTGTACATGACATATGCATAATGGTTGAGAATTTTATTTGTAACTGTACAATAAGTTTTTGATCTTAAATTTATCAAAATTTCCCTTTTACAATTAAATTTGCATGTACATAACTTAAAAGACATTGTTTAATATCATTTTATAGGTGACATATCCCAATTATCAGTGATACTGGAACCAGTTAAAGATGACTGGTATCACATTGGACAGTGTCTTGAAGTGAAGGAATCAGTGTTAACTGAAATCAAAGAGATGACACCAGTTGATTCAAGATTAACTCATGTACTTGAGACCTGGTGTCATGAGAAGGATAGAACAATAACTGAACTGAAAGAATCATTGAAAAGAATGGATAGAGATGATATACTGAAAGGTAAGGATTAGTGATTGATATATATTAATTTTACTCATGTACTGTACATTGTCATTCACTGTAGGTTTACATGAATTACCTACTGGACATTATACAATGAATAATGATGAAGAGTATGATATTAATGGTATGTTGTTGATGTTGACATGTATATTAATCATCATTATTTTTAGTAAAAGATTCAAAAGAATTTGAGAATCATATTGAAGCTGAAAACAAAGAAATAAAAACAACACAAACAAGTATTTATTTATTTATTTATTTATTATCACTTTTATACTTTAGCTCTTGACAAAGAAATTCAGTTCAACTATCTTGTACCATCACAAGGTTAGTTCCTGTACTATAGTACACAGTCTCGAGCCAAATTTTACCAAAATTGAAACATAGAGAAATCTCCACATTTAGAATTTTTTTGATGCATATATGTGTACTTCACTGTAGCTTTACATGAATTATGGTTCATTATCTCAACTTTGCCATAATTACATACACATTTTAACAATACATAATTTCACGTGTTATACTTTCTACAGATAATTTGGAAGGTCTGAGTGAGTCCCAAATAGCAGGGAAGAAGTTGTTCTTAGTTCAAGGAGACAAACCTCAACTGATGAACTGGGAGGAGTATGGACTGAGGATTAGTGTACCAGAGGATAGTCTATCAGCATCAGAGACTGTAGAAGTATCAGTACTAGCTCTTGTAGGAGGACACTTCAAGTACATATACTGTACATGTACGTGTAGTAATAGGTAGTGTATAG
>NW_003546800.1:16245-23110 GCF_000090795.2 Amphimedon queenslandica
CAGGTAAGATGTATATTAAATTATTTTCAATTTTTTTATTATTTTTATTAATTTATTAGTATATTAAAAAGGAATATTCTCATACAGAGTTTGATCAAAACATCACTTTTAAACTTCAGTCACCAAAAAGATGTATTGAATTAATATTTAATGATGAGCAACAAACAGAACCAACAACTGGATGGAGAATAAAACCACATTTGATGCCTTGTCAAGTAATTTATTTCATCTGCAGGACAATTAGTTAATTTTATTTTGATAGATTAAAGAGCATGAAATACTTGGTTTTGGTGACATTAGTACTACAATTCCTCCATCTTGCCTGGTATCAATATATGCTGAGAATAGTCCCCATACTGTACCTAACTTGAGTTATTCTGTACCATTGAAAGGTGTACAGGAGCAAACGAAGATTATTATTAACAGATCACTGAGAAATATTTCATCATCAGGTAACATATAATAATTACACAGCATAATGTATTGTTTTATATTCTCTTAAACAGATCCTGTTAATATCAAGAGATCACCTCCTTTAGCTCCTCCTCCTCCTACTCCAAGCGGTTAGTTAGTTAGTAATAGTAACTGATTATTATAATAACACATTAATAGGTAAATTTAGATCTGATATTGCTCATAGTGTAATGACAGAATGTACTTCATCAATAAAGGACTGTGGGATTGATATCAACTTTTTAGTTGACAAGTTGCTGGAACACAAAATTGTAAATTCAAGAGAGAAAAGGAAAATAACTGCTAGAGAAACTGACGATGAAAAAATGGATGAATTGCTTCACATCATTTTGAGTTCTATTCGTATGAATGGAAAAGTGTTTGGTATATTCATAGATATACTGAGAGAGGAAGACACTTTGAGAACTATTGCACTAGCTGATACACTAATGGACAAATACAAGGAATAAAATGAAATAAAAAGCCTTTTTATTCTATTTTTTTGATTAATATTTTTGTTGAAGATTAAGTTGAAGATTAATATTTTTGTTGAAGATTAATACTTGTTGAAGATTAATATTTTTGTTGAAGATAAAAGTTTTTACAAAACTTTTTAATTGTTCCATAATTTGGCCAAAGACCTTGTAGTACATATAGAGTCGTAACATGACTGAAAATTGACATTTTTCATGACATAGCTGTAGCTTGTAAATCAGCCACAATAATTCATTCAACAGAATATGATAAAATATTTGATGTCAAGACGTGCCAGTCATTATAAGAGCTGATACTTTTATTAACTGTATAATGTCAGTAGTTGATGTGTGTCCTGATCAGCTTGAGGTGTTTCTAAATATTGTAATGAACAAGAGAAATATTGCTTTTGTGAGGATAGCTCAACTAATCTCTCAGTGTTATAAGTTTATTATATTAAAGTAGTATTATAATTAGAGTATCTTGTATAGTTAATGGAGAAGTACCTGAACAGTGTCATATAAAATTGAACAAGCAATGAGAAGAAGATTGTGTTTTTATTATTTTATATGTTTCTTTTGAATTTCTTTAAGTTATTTCACAATAATTATAATCAAAAACTCTGTGCTGCAATGGATGGCATCGGATTTATTATGGTGTGGTGGTAGATCACGTGAGCATCGCTTACCTGTACCTGTACATAGGGCGGCCTTGAGAATATTAAAATGGCTTCTAAGTTTGCTTCACATGCCGTTAAAGACAGGAATGGATCCAATTATTTGCGTGGGCGCAATCTGCACATGCGCAGTACTGACTAAATTGTACTTCAATTTATAATGTTCATAACTCAAACAAAAATGTAAAAAAAAACAGTTCAAACATGAATAAATGCTTGTTTAGCCACACATTTGATTTCAGGTTACTCTGTTGAGTCTACAAGGAATAAGCAATATTAATAATAAATGTAAAAAGTACATGTACTTTGCATTAATGTTTATACAAAGAACTTTGTAGCCTATTTTCATCTCTAAAAATAATTTGACAGGAATATCATTCTACAGATAACGAAAACAAATTTTATACAGCAATAATAGTTTTTACTGACCTGGAAATATACTGGTGTCACATTAAGTAGTGCCAAGGGAAATAAAGAGTTGATAATATATCTAGCCTTGGGGAAATGCTATCTGTTTAACAGAGATAAGAAGTTAAAAATAAACCTTTCATTGCAAATGCCATACACATGGAGCTAGATATTTCTGTGGCCCAAAATTTCTGCTAATTATGCAGATTTCGAAAACTATGAAAATTTAATCCTTTAAAATCAGTACACATTGAAAGGCATGGTGATTTTGCTAAAATAAAATCTGCAAAATTCAAAGAAATTTTGGGTGACAGTAATTTCTAGCTACAATTAAAGAAATTTCTAGGTACAATTCTAAACATTAGTAGCATAATAAAATAAATCATTTCATGAATAATTATTCTATGAAGTACCAACATCTCCAAATATAGCATCCAGAGTTTCGTCCACCACCATGAACAATACTGATAGCTTTTCGTGACATTCTAATTATCATAAAAATAGCATACATGTAAATTCAAAACTACAAAACTAACAGCTTTAATAGTCAGAAGTACTGTAAAAGTGGAATATGTCATTGCTTGCATTATTTAATGCATGAATAAAAAATTTACGAATTTAAAAACTATACTGACTTAAAAACTAATTATAGACCACTGGAAGTGAGAATTGGAAATGAATTTCATTAATTTTATATACGGTATCTGCCCACGTCATAATTGGCTGTCATTTTCGTTGGAAAGTTTGTTAAGGAAGTCGGCAATGAATGCAAGAAGAAAATGCCTCACTTACCTGCTGTAGCTCTATTAAAAGCTAAAATGTGCTTGTTATAAGAAAAAAGATCTGCCTTTAAGCTTCTTCTCCAAAAGATGTGGTCCAATTTGCCCCAGAATTCTCAATGCATGTTTGTTTTCATGCCAGCCCGTTTGTTCTCCATTAAAAGTTGTCAACCAAAATAGCAGCTGAATTTATTTCATCCTAAACCACATCTTACAACCGTAAAAATTTCTAATAATCTTCCTATGTAATCAATTTTTACTGCTAGTGGTCTATAATTATACACAGCTTACAGCTCAACCTTGTACCTACTTGAGCTCCTAGTCTCCTACTACACATGTAAGCAAAAACTCATGAGCAACCTCTTGTGATCCAATTCGCTGGCAAGGTATAAAATGCCTATAAAAATAAATATATAAAATAGCAGACGTTTACAATAAATTTATCGTGTACTTATCAATATCAAGCTCCACTATCCCAGTACAGGTCATAATGGGGCATAGTTGGGGTTTCAAATTAATTAATTAATTAAATCACTACCTCTGGAGCCGTTCCCTTCAGTCAAATCCCCTACTAAATTTAAGGAACGTTAAACAACCACTCAACTGCTACTGAACTCAGCTCTGCTGGGTAAACTTAGCATTTTTGAAACGTAACTTGGTCAAACTAGCAAAGTCTTCCTATAGGCTTGTTGGAGAAAAATCCCTACCCTGGGGCATTCTCAGAGTGATGAACCTCCTATTAAATCCCTCATATTCCCCACAATGAGGCTTAAATTGACAGACATATTACTTACAGTTCTGAAATGAGTAATTGTGGTGGAAGGAACAAATGATAACCCAGGAAAGACTAAAAAGCCCATTTCCTCACACAAGAATAATTAGAAGATACATTATATATATATATATATAGGTGATTACAATAGTCACAGTATATAAAAAGGCATAATTATAGCAGTCTGAGAATAAATTACCTAGTGCAAGGTTCTATTAGTCTAATCAGTGATCCAACTCATGCAAACAACTAGCAAAAACGCCTGGAACCACAAAGACAGCACTAGAAATATGAAAAACACTCAGTTGGTGGCAGCCATTTTGTGATTTTTGTCCATGAGAGAGTAATGCGCATGCGTATTACCAATAAAACCACCCACATAACTAATTGGATCCATTCCTGTCTCTAGACGCTTTGTTTGCACCTCCTCCGAGTTCTTCTCTCTCTTCTTCTATACCAGTAGTGCCTCAAAATCAACTGACAAGTATATTTAATTGTTTATTTCTTTTATTAATATGATTTCATAGTTACTGATCTAAATGATTATTACTGACAAGACATGGTTACTCAGGAGTCAAGGCTTACCGTAATTTTGGTCTTTATCTTGGACTATCTCTTCGTAGATTAGATGCTATCACATCGAAGAATAGAGGAAATACTGATGGTGGTCTACGTGATATTCTTACTAAATGGTTAGAGAAAGCTGATAAAGTACAATATACTGTACAGGAGAAAGGTGGCCCTACTATCAGTTCATTGATATCAGCATTGAGGAAAATACTATTAGGAGAGAATGGAGTAGCCATAGGGGTAGGAACAGGGGGGGCAGGAGGGGCTTAAGCCCCCCAACTTTCACTGAAGGGGGGCTTAGCCCCTCCAACTTTAAGTGATGTACATGTATTACTATTATCAACACTATAGACTTTAGTTTAGGTAATCCTTATATGTGTGCATATTGTGTGATGATTCGTTTAATAAAACTATTAATACATTAGTTTAACTTCTAAGAACACACTTTTATTAGTTTTTTTCAGAAATACACAAGCTTCTACTTCTTTATTTAACAACTCTGTTAACATCAGCTTCAGCTGAGCATACATTTTCAACGTTAAGGAGATTAAAAACTACTTGCGCTCCACAATGTCACAAGAGCGTCTTAATATGTAGTTATTTTGCATACACACAAAGAATATACACATGATTTACACATTGTGGATATTGCAAAGGAATTTGTTACATTTAATGAGCATAGACGCCAATATTTTGGACAGTATTAATTTCAGTACATGCTATGTATTAATGATCAATTGTAAAAATAATACCTTAGCCCCCCCAACTTTTAGTTTGTTCCTACCCCTATGGGAGTAGCTGATGGAATTATAGATATGGAGAGTGAGTGTAATTAAAAATGAGTGTATTATTTATTTTTTTATTGTTTAGTTCATCCTGCTTGTAGAATTCTTTCTCGTTATTCCTCAAACCAAACTCTACTGTCTGTATTACATGTACCTCAGCTAGGTATAGAATTGTATAAAGCAGGTCTGACACAAAAGATGATTGTCCCCCATTATATACATGAAGAACTTCCGGGTGACATCAAGGCAGCTGTATATATTGATCATAGAAAACTTATAGTTTTTGCTGATGTTTTATGTAAATACACAGCCACTGCTGAGATAGGAAGAGCTATTATGAGAGACTACAGTAAGTACATGTATTATAACATATACCAGTAACTAATGATTGTTGTATAGAAGAGGTTTATGGGAGTGGTGATGAGAATGGTAAGAGTTATTTATTATGTAGATTATAATTATTTTATTGAAGGGCTCAAAATGTATCTTCCTTGGAGTATCACTTCAAAGTTTAAGACAATTCAAGTTTGGGCAGACATTCCTCAAATTTGGATCAATCATAAAGAGCAACCCTCAGTCTCCATCCCTTTATAGTATCAAATATGTACTGAGCCATGCATATGACAAAACATTATTGCCACAGTTAGCTCAGCATTATGATATCAGTGACATTCTACAATTAGTACGTGATCACAGTTCACTTGATGATATTAGGATGTTGAAGTTTCTTGTTAATGAGTTCAATATTGAGGAGGCTAAGCCAGTTATTAAGGAATATAAAGAAGCTGTTGAGGAGTTAAAAATGAAAGTTGGTCAATTTTTGGAAGAAGAGCTTTCAAAAGCATCATCGATAATTAAGCATGTTACGATTGTCGTTGACAAAGATACTGAAGAATCTGTAATTAAAGATGTACAGAGACTGTCATTAGCTATATTACCATACCATATAGAATTAAATGTCATTAGAAGTGATGATAGCATGTGGGAAGATAATAAACCAGAATCATACACTAATACTTATGTGGGCCCTACTGTACAAAGTAAAGATACCACACTAACAACTGAAGTACCAGCAGGTACATCAATATTATTAATATGATACATAATGTAACTATTGAGTATAGGAACAACAGAAAAGGATGAGGATCAAGTTATGTTGCTACAGGAGAAAGTTGAAAGTATTCAAAAGCAACTGGAGGAAGAAAAGGAGCTTTATGAAGAAAAGGAGCAATTTTATGAACAAGCTATGAAGAAATATGAAGAAGAAATACTTCAACAGAAAAGGAAACACATTCAAAATGAAGAGAGAATAGCAACACTTACTGAACAACAGGAGGAAGTTACTGGAGACTTGAAACACAAGACAGAACAATATGAAGAATTAATATCAGGTTATGTAGTGTTATTAATAAGTTGATTGATACTCCAACCATTATTGTACTATAGATAACGAACTTACTCATAAACAACTGGAGGAACTTGAGAAGGAACTAAAAGAAGAGAAAATTGAGAAAGAGGAGCTACAAATAAAGATTGATGATCTTCAACAAGAATTAGAGCAAGTATCAGTTCAGAATGAATACACTATCACTCAATCAAGTTTGTGTGTGTGTGACATACATTGTGATTTCTATGTACACATTGTTTTACTTTTATAGAATTACAGAGTGAAATTCAAAAGGTTAAAAATGAAAGTGAAACATTTCAAAGTATGTGCACACCCACACACATTATTAATTACTAGTTACGGACCTCTTCTTATAATTAGAACAAAGGAAAGCATTGATACTGGAGAATGAAAGATTAATGGCATTACTTAAAGATCATAATGGTATACTTATTATTAATAATTATTATTAATAAATTGTATTGTATAGTACCAGTAGAACAGAAAGAAGAGACTGAGATATTACAAGAGACTGAGACTGTACATACATGTACTATCAGT
>NW_003546800.1:23120-24574 GCF_000090795.2 Amphimedon queenslandica
GATTATGCCAACATAATTTTGAGCATAATAGGGCCCAAAAGCATAAGCATAATGTAAGCATAATAGATCTATGAAAGAAAATTTTGAAAAAAAATACGTTAAGAAATGCAATAAACAGGCACTTGCACTCAATAAATTAACTGTTTTAATGTTTAAACAGCTACTATTGCTCACAATACTTTCAAGAACTTCATAATTGAATCACTGGCTCACATTTTTTGGTGGGGCTAAGTTGTTATTATGAAATTCATGGGCATAATTGGAAGCATGGTGGCTGATTGGTAGAGCATTATAGAGCTGTTTCCTGAGAATTATAGCATAGGATAATAGAGCAATTTTAGAACATAATCCACCAAACCCTATAGTGGCTATACATGTACATGTACATCATAATTAGACTTGTGTACATGTTTATTAATTATCATTATTTTTAGTAAAAGATTCAAATGATGAATTTGAGACTCAAACTGAAACTGAAAACAAAGAAATACAAACAACACAAACAAGTATATCATTATTTATTTATTTCATTTTTACTTTTATACTTTAGCTCTTAACAAAGAAATTCAGTTCAACTATCTTGTACCATCACAAGGTTAGTCCCTGTACTATTAGTAACGTACATGTAGTCTCAGGTCAACTTTGCAAAAAATGAAAAAGTAGAAATTTTTTCATTTTTATAATTTTTAAATGCATATACATGTACTTGTTCATCATATGTTGTGTAGAACGTTTGAACCAATTTTGATCAAATTTAAATTCTTTTACAAATTTTTGAAGTTACTCTAAAATTGGACGAAAGTCCCTGTACTATAGTACAGCATCTCGGGCCAATTTTGTTCGAATGAAAAGTAAAAAAATTTCCATTTTTATAATTTTCCCTGATGCCTGTTTATGTACTTGTGTTGTGTAGAAAGTTTGAGCTAATTCTGATTAAAATTAAATTTTTTACAAATTTTTGAAATTGCTACAAAATTGGACGAAAGTCCCTGTACTATAGTACATAGTCTCGAGCCAAATTTTGTGAAAATTGAAAAGGAAGAAAGTTTGAGCTGATTCCAAGAAAAATTGATTTTTTATGAATTTTTCAAGTTGCTTCATGTACTGTACATTGTCATTCACTGTAGCTTTACATGAATTATGGTTCATTGTCTCATCTTTGTCCCTAATTACATACACATTTTAACAATACATAATTTCACGTGTTATACTTTTCTATAGATAATTTGGAAGGTCTGAGTGAGTCCCAAATAGCAGGGAAGAAGTTGTTCTTAGTTCAAGGAGACAAACCTCAACTGATGAACTGGGAGGAGTATGGACTGAGGATTAGTGTACCAGAGGATAGTCTATCAGCATCAGAGACTGTATCAGTACTAGCTCTTGTAGGAGGACACTTCAAGTACATATACTGTACATGTAGTAATTACTGTATAGTTAGTGTGGAATTATTGTCA
>NW_003546800.1:25295-29462 GCF_000090795.2 Amphimedon queenslandica
ATGGAGAGGAGATGGAGACTCAGGAGATGAGGGTAAGGGAGAAAGAGAAGGACAAGGAGCAGGAGGACAAGAAGGAGAAGCAGGTGGAGTAGGAAGGAGTGATAGAGAGGAGGAAGGGAATGGGTTGAAGGAGCCAGTGGATTGTACTGAAGACTCTGAATTAAGTACATCACAATCTAAAACTAGTGAGTGTATGAATATTGAAATTGATTAGTAACAAATTCACTTTCATTTACAGTTGTATCTACTCATTCCACTGGTATACCTGAAGCTACAGTGTATGCTGGACAAGTGTTTTATCAAAGAGAAGAGAGAAGAGATTTAATGAGATTCACTGCTGCTAGAGATTTGAATGTTTTACATCAAGTAACCATTTAAGATCATTTAATTCATTATTTGCATGTTATTGCATATACAGTATATAAACAAGAGATACTCTAATCCAGAAATAGATGAAGATTTTACGTTTCAGTTTAATCCTTCTCTGAAATATTTACAATTGATTTTTGATGGTCCACAGTTGAAGCCAACAACTGGCTGGACTGTTAGTCCTCATAAGAATCCTTGTCTGGTATGTCACTTTTATTGTGAAATTCACTATTTTTATTAACTTATGATATAATAGATTCGAGAACGTGATATACTTGGTCTTGGCGACAATAGTACTAAAACTACAATTCCTCCATCTTGCCTGGTATCAATATATGCTGAGAATAGTCCCCATACTGTACCTAACTTGAGTTACTCTGTACCATTGAAAGGAGTACAGGAACAAATGGAGATTATAATTATTAGACCACTTAGAACTATGTCATCATCAGGTTAGTCAGTTACATGATCAGAATTGTCATGTGTACTCAGTTATACACATTAGTGTAGCCTATGGGATTTATTAACCAGCATTACAAAATTATAAATACAGTCACTTTGTTAATAAATATCATAAAGCTCTGTTTACCAAACTATTTTATAGACTCAGGATATTCACAAGCACTCAATATAAGTAATTTGGATGCAATCTTAACTTATCTGAAGGAAGGTCATTTTCCTAGTAGCAGTTGGCTGGATCTAGGATTGAAGCTGGGATTGAGCTATGATACAACACTGAAAAATATAGAATCAAATTACTCTAAAGTTGAAGACTGTCTTAGAGAGTGTAATAGTTAAATGGCGGTTGCAGAGAGCTGATGGTGTAGATGATAAAGGAGGAGCAACCTGGACCACACTAGCTAAAGCTCTTAAACAATGTGACAGTGGCAAACCAACAGCTGAACACATCATCAGTAAGTATAGAAATTACTGCATATAGCTGATACTTCAGTATACCTGGACACTGTTATGTGATAGGCAATCTTGAATTTTTTTGTTGTTTAGGACGTAGAAAATTGAGAAAGAGTGTTGATCAGTCACAGAATGATGAAGACGAACTGATTAAAAAATCCAGTCACAATAATAATAATTATAGTAAAAACATACAAGTAATGGTAGCAATAGTACTAGTAATAATAGTAATGTTTTTAACAATGATAATAATAATAATGAACTTGTATAACAGTAATAGCTAACTATTGTCTTTATACTGACAATTTTTTATTTAAGATGATGTATTAGTATGGATTTATTATGAAAACGTTGCTATTATAAACTGCTCAGTATGTCATGTGAATATTGGTGCATTATTTTAAATTTTGAATTCAAATTAAAGGACAATAGGGGTGTGTATTATGTGTGGTGGGCGTGGTTTGTAATAAAATGGCGGCCAGGTGAGTAACTTGTAAAGTTCTTTCAAACAGTACAGGGAGCCTGTTAATACAGTTTAGGTCAGTGGTATATACCGTATATATTGTTATTAATAGTGCCTGTATAGTTTATAATAGTGGGAAAAGGACATACCAAATAGTTTTCCTGGCATTTATTCATTTTTTCTAAATGCATTTTTTAATGTTGTGTAGAAAGTTTGAGCTGGTTTCAATCAAAATTAGATTTTTTACAAATTTTTAAAGCTGCTTTGAAATTGAGTAAAAGTCTCTGTACTGTTATAGTACATGCGTGGTCTTGTGCAAATTAAAAAGGAGAGAATTCTCTTTTTTATTCATGTCCAGCTATTGCAATGGGACTTCCGGTCGCATTAATTTAATGATATTCATTGGAATTACCATAGCAACGGCAGCTCAGCAATGGTGGATTGATAGGAAGCTTCACTACAAAGCCTGCTAACGTCTTTCTGGTTCATGGATGGGACTTCACTAGATACTTGGAGCTTCTTGAATGCTACTTAATGCAATTGGTTATGGTAGTTTTTTCATATTCTATTGTTAAAGTGGCAGGCGTGGCGCAAGAAGACTCATCTACTAACAAAAGGCCTTCTTGTTATTACTTTAAAGGATCTAGAGACATGATTTGCTTGTGTAGCTGTTAAGCACTCTTAGTTTTACTTTATTATTCCTATGAGAAGAGAAAAGCACTTGTTCACTCTTGTTGCTGCACCCGTTATCACCGAGGTTATCACTGAGACGACTAAAATTATTTCACCTTTAGAAGACTAAAGTACCGAACAAAGTTTTGAATTTCTTTATCTTTTTTGCATGATTGGGCAGTAAAAATGTTGTACTTTCACAAAATAAGTGCGCAATTTGTCAAAAATTGTTTGAAATTTAGATATAACCATTCAAAAAGTAAAAAAATTATCATACATACATAAAGGAATGACAAAAATGGCGGCACTGACTGCTTCATCTTTAATCTGCAAATGTTCCACACAAAGTTACTCCAAGTGCTGTCATATTTAGCAGGAACACAGGTATAATTATGGAGAACAGCTACTGAAGTGCGCAAATTGATGAGACTTATTCTGAAGAAAGATATAGCCTAGTAAATGGAAATGTCCATTCCTGCCCTGTATAAAGTCAACCAGTAGTATACGGAGATAATTGCTCAGTATACTAATCCGCGTCCACTCATTGCTGGACATGTACATTTCCTGATATATATATACACTGTATTTATGTTGTGTAGAAAGTTTGAGCTGATTTCGATCAAAATTGATTTTTACGAATTTTTTAATTGCTCCAAAATTGAGTAAAAGAACATGGTCTTGGGCCAAATTTTGCAAAAACTGAAAAGAAGTGAATTCTGCATTTTATTATTTTTCTGATGCATGTACATATACATGTACTTGTGTTTTAAGTTTGGGCTGGTTCTGATAAAAATTGGATTTTTACAAATTTTTAAAGTTGCTCAAATATTGTGCTACAGTATACCCTAGCCTGTACTACATGTATATATATACTGTAGTACAGGGTACATTTTCAATCAAGAATGGCTAAAGGAGAGATTTACTGTACTAGTCTAATACAGTATAGATAGGAGAGACTACTTATTATAAGAGTTTATATTTTTATAATTATAATAAACTCTTGTTATTATTATTATTAATTATTATTTTATTTATAGTCATTGATTCCCAGTAGGAACAAGAATAATTCAATTAATACCTCAATACTCACCATTGGATAAACTATGGCTATTGGAAACATACACTCTATTGAAGAATAAAGGCAGTCTGGTGTACATGTATATTAAACAAAACAAAATTTTGTAAGTTATAGCTCTAATTATAAAGTCAATTCACCACCTGCTGTCAATTATTTGGTATTTTACGTATTATTATTATTATTATTGTAGCCTGGAGATCCGACCAATTCATTGGAGCTAAAGAAATTGATTAATCAAAGAGAATTGAATTGTTATAATCTAAGCTAATGTGAAGCCTTTTGTTAGTTAAGATATTGAAGGTAATAGAAATTTAATGTACTTGTATATGTCTGGATGTGTGTGTGTGTGTGTGTATAAGTAATGTACATGTTAATACCTGAAAACTGAGATATCTTCTTGAGGCTAAGCTGAGCCTGAGGGCAAATATTAAGGGACTCAGATGCTGTGCTGTGCAGAAAGTTTGAGCTGCTTCCGACTTCAATTTTTCAAGTTACAGCCATATTAAGAAAATTGTACATGTACATGTACAATTTTCTAAGAATACCTAATTACCATACAGTGTCTATTCTGGATACCTCTATATTGAGGATAGGTAGTATCAGTCCCAATACAATAGTAATGTGTATTAATGAACCTTTGAAATAAGGACAGGTTCATAATCAGGAGCTAGGG
>NW_003546800.1:29846-31500 GCF_000090795.2 Amphimedon queenslandica
GATTTTCATTTCGTATTTTCGTTGGTCGTTCGGAATCCTACTCAATCTTGTTTTTTTTAATTTTTTATGTTCTTGTTTGTGTTTATTTTTTTATAATATTTATATTTTTTCAGTTACAATTGTGATGCTTTTTGATTTTACACAAACAATAAGTTTCTTTATTATTGTTGTCATTGTTATGATTTTACAGCATTTATGAGGGACAGCACTGATTGAATTGAATAGATATGGTGAAAGAATATCTACTATACTGATGAAAAGTGAAATAAATACTATAGTCTTGATGTGAATCCTTGTTCAAGAAGCTCTATCTTTCCAGCAATCCTGTAGCTATTCCTGCAGGTTCTTCCTGTTGTCAAGTTCATATTATCACTAGTATTATAAACATTAATTAATTGCTTTGTGTTTTTGAAATAAAATAATTCATTACACACTTGATATATGCAAGATTAATACCTTCTCTTAGCTGGAAACCTCCACTAAGTATTGCAATTTGATTCCAAGCATAGCTAGCCTAGCTACGTTGCTGTTCCCAGTTCTGAGATCTGAGCATGCGCGACCACGCCCAAATTTTGGAGCACATGCTTTCTTTATTTAATTAACAAAATGGCGGCATGAGGTAAGCTGGTGCGATCCAACAGTCACAGTATCACTTTTTCCTTTCTTGGAGAATGATTCTAGGGGACAAGGACCTGCGCATACCCTGTTGGAGTAGAATGGTGTAAGAATTAGCCTTCTATCACCAGGCAAGATCGATATATCGACCGACAACTGGATTGACAGGACTTTCCTGATGATGATGATGATGAAGATGAAAAAAGGTGGCTGAACAAAACGGCCGGTTTGCAGATTTTTGATTTTTCTCCCAGAAAAGGTCTAGAGCCACGCTATGGGTACCATTGGAGTCCTCTGGTCAAGATAAGGTCCTCTAAGAAGTCTGGTAAGCATAGGAGCTCGTTTTCCCGGTATAGCAAGGCTGCAAAAGTCGTGGCAGCCATTTTGTTTGGGGGTGAATCCTACTTAGTAACGCTACCGCGTTACTAATAGTACAGGGACTTTTGCTCAATTTTAGAGCAACTTTAAAAATTCGTAAAAAATTCAAACTTGATTAGAATCAGCTCAAACTTTCTACACAACATAAGTACATGTATACGTATAAAAAAAGGATAAAAATGAAGAATTCTCTTCTAGTCATTTTTTGACAAAATATCCTAAGGCCCATGGTCTATCAGAGAATCCAATAAAAATTCAGGAAATTGTTGTAGCTACTTTTGGCAAAAAACACCTGACACTCAGTGGCTAAAATTCTAAAAATTTATGATCCAAAATAGGCAACTTTTATTCGTTGAAATAATATATCATAAATAAAATAATTGACCCACAAAGAGCCTCACTACATGTAAAATTCTTTATTCTTACCAACAGGCATGACGACAGGTGATCTCTGACCCCTCTGTTTACTGGATGGCATATCAACCGTAAAACCCAACACAGCGCCTTGATTAGTACCGACCAGTAACCCATGTACCAGTGATGAGCCACCCAAGTGAGTGGGGGCAGTAAAATCAATGGTCCTAATGGAGTCACGCTTGACCTGAGGAGTAGCCACAGCCTGAGGTACAGCAGACTGAGGAGGTACGTTCTCTTTGGCTGA
>NW_003546800.1:31830-34260 GCF_000090795.2 Amphimedon queenslandica
TCTACTTTTTATTTTTGGCGAAATTTGACCAAAGTCCCTGTACTATAACAGGGATTTTGACCTGATTTTGAAGTAACTTCAAAAATTCATAAAACAATTTTGATCGGAATCAGCTCAAACTTTCTACGCAACATAAGTACATGTATATGTATCAGAAAATGTAATAAAATTGAGAATTCTTTACTTTTCATTTTTGACAAAATTTGGCCCATGGACTTTTGTCCAAATTTGGAGCAATTTTAATAATTCAAAATTATGTAAAGTAATAATTTAATTATTATTATTTACAGGTGCTAGTAGGATACTTAACAGTCAGTCCAGTTTCGTCTCAATTAATATTAAAAGATAATTCAAAATCAATTCACATCATATCACCACACCCACTCCTCCCTCACCTCAATAAACTAGTAAAAATTAACAGACATCAATTAATAAAGGAATCACTACAGACCAGGGGCGTAGCTGGGAAGGAAATGATGGGGGGGCCCGGAGATAAATGGCGCGCGAAGCGCGCCGAAAATTTGGCCACACCCCTTTTTAGCGTTCTTATAGTGCACTAAAATAGCATTTTGCGTATTTTAAAAGCATCAAAATCTTACATTTTCAGCAATGATTAATATAAAATGAGTGTTTTGCTTCTGTCTACTTCTTATTTCTTGTACATTTGCTGCTGTGCAATGTATTGTACATGATTACAAGGTGGTTAATTTTTATCACTAGGTGGTAAGTGATAAAACAAACAATGAATATCATTATCTACAACAATTGATGGGGGGGCCCAGGCCCCTGTAGGCCCCCCCTCAGATACGCCCCTGCTACAGACCCAGTGTGGAGCAGTGCCTACAGTATCTTATTATTATATAAAAGCAGTTGAATTTGAACCAGTTTCTTCTACTGGAGCTCAAGATGAATCTGATATGAAGTTAGTGTATTTCAGTGATATCATAACTACATTACCTTATTGTAATGTACTGTACATGTACATACCCAGTGGTAGACCTGGAAATAAATTTTTTAAGGCCAATCTAACTAAAAATTGTAGACTGTCAGACACCTAGGGCTAAATATGAGGAACAAAAGTCTCCTAAACTCCCTCTAGATCTAATGTATACTTATACAGTACAATTAATGACATGTGCTTTTAAATTTTATAATTTTTGTTAACCTCTCTCCCCCCCCCTCTCTCTCTCTCTCCAGTAGTCAGAACACTTATTCAAATTATTTTGTTGTCCAGAGAAAGTGTCGTATCCTTAGCCCCAGAACAGAAGTTGATATAATCATTAATAAAGACTTAGGATCACTTATCAATCAACTAAAAGACCACCAACTGACTCATACAGTAAATTAATGACATCATTAACATAAGAAAACACTGAAAATTAGTAGAACCAAACACCCAAATAAATCAATAATACTAAAATTTTACAAACACAATTTTAACACATAATTAATGATATTAACTATCCCTCCCTCTCTCTCTCTATTAACAGGAGGAATACACTAAAGTCCATTTGTGTTCACCTGAGCCCTTGTTTTCTTCCAATAACTTTTGACTTACAAGTTCTATTGTAAAAATAAACATACCAGTGTATTCCTCTCCTTTTGCCGCATCTATTGTACTACTTAAGAAGCAGCTTTAGCTCTTTAGCTCCAAGTTGGCTGTATAACCCATGCAGAAAGTACAGCCATACTTTTCACAATATTGTTGCATTGTGTTAATTATTGGGTGGGGTTTCTAATCACTTCCTGGGCTCAGGTGAATGCAAATGGACTTTAGTATCATTCACTGGTTGTATCAATGATAGATATTACTGCATCAGTGACAGACTACCAGCCAATAAGAGGAAACGAATCAGCACAAGTGATCAAGATATCACTGATATATCAGAATCACTGATATCTCAAAACGTCGATAACTACACGCTAACACTAAAAATAAAGAGCGGCCTTGACGTCATTAACATATACTTACATTTAAAGGGTAACTACACCCCAAAATTCTTTCCCCTGAAATAAGTTGGTAATAAAGAAAGAATCATAGGAAAAATAGCTAAAATTATTAAAAAGTACCAATTCTATACTAAATCTTGGGTCAAAAGTTGCCTTGCAGCCATTATGTCAAATCACTTCCGGTGGTGGGCGTGGTCATGCGATGACGTAGATGGGGGAACATTAGCAAGTTTCTGCATTGAAATATTAGCAAATTCAAGGCTGGATTTCTAAGTTCTGTGTGCAAGAAAGCAGCTAAAAGGTATTTTTGCAATTATTAGAAGCTATAAAGAGCTAAAATATTCAGTCAAAATTTAAATTTGGTCATTTAGTATTTTTCATAAATAGATAGATTTTGTTACCAGTATAAATGTTTGTAGTTAGTTCTTGATTAGTTCTATATGGTCCTCTTCATTAAAATGCTTTCTTGCACACAGAACT